>NW_016170237.1:0-8785 GCF_001687245.7 Rhagoletis zephyria
AGTTTTAGCACACTTACTTTCGGCCATCGTAGCAACCACCAGAAACTGAATAAATACTTCGTTCAGCAATGACTGGGAGGCATCGAAGGGATGTAGATGGGCAAAACTCATGTTGCCTTCAATCTCAGAAGGTATATTTAGTTTTTTGCTCTCACTGAGCAGACGACACTGCAAACAACTTGTTGGACTGCTGACTGGTCATTTCACATGGCATAAACATCTGACTGTGATAGGCGTAAATGACAAGTCAATTGGCCCATCCTGCCATGAAGAGGATGAGACTCGTTCTTTTCTCTTTGTCAGTTTCTGAATTAAAAGCTTTCACGTAAAAAGCTTAGCCGTTTTGTTGTGTCAAGCGATAAAATTAAAAATGATGCCCTCAACAACAATAAACTATTTTACAAATACTTCACGTACAAAGTCTTGAGTGAGCCGAACATTTGATGAGTATGTGGTGAAGATAATCTAAATAACGCTAGGACTCGAAGTGCTCTTAAAAAAATATAATTTCTCAGAGCGAGAGAGTTTTTTGATGGATGTACGAGCTCTATTTTTTAAAACCTGCAAGTGTTTGATCAAATTTTTTTAATAAATAGAAATAAAAAATAATATAAATAAAATATTTTAGTGTTGTTGTGGCCACTCCGAGTTTAGTTTTTGAATTCACCCGCGATGCAAATTTACATAGTTACATCTAATCTTCGCCTTTCATTTTTGAGAATATTTAGAAATATATCAGAAAAAAAAGTTTGGTCACCTCTAATGTACACTACGAAGAATTTCCGAGTAATATACCTTAATAACGACATAATTTATTCTAATCTACATAGCTATCTATTTCATTTTCAGCGAAACGCACTTTTGTAATACATATCACATCTAAATGTTACTCATACGCCTTGTTGCATCCAGATTTTTACGCACAGGTGCTTGTTGAAGCACTCTGGCAATTTAGCTAGCATGGGCAAAAAGGTCAGCAGATGAAAAATGCATTAGTCGTACTGTATATTTATGTATGTATGTACGATATCAAGGTTATACTAAATTCACGGTTCGTTAAACCGTTCGATGGTAGGAGTATATCTAATTTGGACATGGTTGCTTTGGCGTATTTATGGCGTGTTACAACAAGAAGGATGCTGAGGTTGGAGGAGAAGCCAAAGACTTCACAAAAATGTAGTCGTCAAATGTTCATTTTATATATTTGTGTACACTTTTACATAGTAAATATGTACACTCAAAATGAACATATCATTTGCAGTCACTTTTCTTGGAAATATTATTATTAATGTGAAATTAAAAACTTACGAGTAATTGGTAATTTAAATTCCGGGAATAATAATAAAAAAAGATTGACACATTCGTTAGCGTTTGGCCGAGCTTCTCCTCCGATTTGTGGCGTATGCCTTGATGTTGTTTTACGATGTTGCTTTGACCAGGGTTTGAACCCAGGCCCTGCGGAGCGGAAGCGCGCACTGCTTACCACTACACAACAGCAGCCGCCATTCCGGGAATTCCGGGAATATAAAGCAATAAAATACGAAATTTCGTGGAATGTGAATAACGCACAATTTCATTTTGATAATTTCTAGTACAGATTTTTATAGAACTCAAATCATTAATTTCACACCGCTATAATACCTAAGCAAAAGTAAACCAAATTTTGCTAGCAGCCATGGGCTTTATGTTAGTTTATTTTCATGCCCATTAAGGCAAGCAAGGTTTTTCTCTATACATAAATACATGCGTAATGGACCCTTTTTCGATTTTTTATTTTCTAGTTATTTTTAAGGCATATAATAAATTGTATAAGTTTTTTGAGAAAGGAATTACTAACCACTTAAAGAATGATTTGATGCACCACTAACCTTTTAATTAATTATTCGGAAGTATGAAATGAAATCTGAAAATAAATAAAAAATACATACATAGTTATAAGAATAAACAAATGTAAATATTTTAAAGTTTTTAATCTATTTTAACTATGAATAACATATACATTTTAACGGTCGTCTTTTTACCATAAAGTGGCCGATCAATTTATTAGAGCACCACATATTGACAAATTTTAACAATTATTTTTTTTTATATAAGTTTGATTATTTTTTATAAAAATTTAGTTCATTCTTTAACAAACCCCGTGTAAATACAAGTTTCAACCCTTTCGCAGGAGTAGGCCGCAAGTTTCCGAAATGATGATCTCAAGGTTTTCCCTGCAATTTCCCAGATAAGATTTATTTGGGGGTCTAGAGTCGATGTACAAATTTCAAAAATATAGGTGTAGCTGCAGCATTCAAACGTAATTTTTTTCCATTTTTCAACGTAACTTAATAAAAAAAATTGAGATTTAAAAAAAAATCGCCACGGATAGATCGACGCAAAATTTAATTATCTTTTATTAAAAAAAAAATTGATTTGTCCACAGCAACCTTTTTTGCCCCACTTTGCGTCGTCCGCGGAAGCAATAACCCAGCGTTCTTACCATTCCAACACTTTCAGGACATCCTTTGCCCCGACTATCCCAGGAAAGCGTAAAAGAACACTTACCTGTGGGGTACCCCTGCTCACTGTACGCTGTACAGTGGCGCAATTTGGTTGGGGCCTACGAACTTTGGGATATTTTTAAGGAATTAATGTTGTTTTTTCCTAGTCTTCGGCAGTCAATTTTCCGAAAAATTCAATCAGGATGGCACAGCTAAGTATGAGGCAATGGCGGAGAAGCCGAAAAAAGTATGCGCTCGGTGAAAAAGTGTTGGAACGGCTTTCTGATGATCTTAACAATTAACTTTTAATTAAATACACTTTCGATGAAACAAAAACGGTATTTTCTTTTGTATTTTTTTATAACACTTTACCAATAGATTCCACGAGTGAGAGAGTATCTTTCAGTAAAACAACCTGGCATTCTTTTGCAGCTATTTTGATTTCAAAATTTTATCTCATATTTGAACTCCTTGTCCCCAACAACCTCCTACAACTGGTGTTTTAGAACTATTTGCATCAAATTCGAGTTATCTGACCCAAAAAAAAAAATAGAAGCTCCCACTTTCAAGATAGTGTGCCTGCTAATTTAATTATGGCTAGCTGTTTCGACCGCTGTGTAGCGCCTAGATGCCCAACGTAGTGTGCCCACAGCATCTCCAACAGTTTCAGTTATTTTGAACCACTTACATTTTCAGATTAGTATTTCTCTTAAACTTTTCTCACGCCACACACCAAGTTATTTCTCAACTAAAACGTGCAAGAATGTCAGCTCAATATTTGTACATTTTCAAGCTTTCTCAATGGGGACGCGCATGCCGCGTAAGTGCAAATGCATAATCACAATTTATATTTCTATGTGCTTATTCCTAAGCAAATATATGTATAAGTATATATATGACGGTCACTATGGCTGAGTGGTTAGAGGAGCGAACTATCACTCCCTAGAACCTGGGTTCGATCCCTAGTCCCTTCAATGGGATTATAACATTAGTACACACACCGCAAATTGGCGTAGAAGCTCGGCCAAACACTTAGCAAAGGTGTAAGCGCCAAATTATTATTATATACATATGAATAAAAATACACCCTAACATATTGCTCTATGAACACCTCCCACCACAATTCGGCTCGCCACTTCCCAGCCAAGTAACTGCTCAGTTGAAAAAGCAACCTATTATTAGTTTGTTTGTCACTTTGTAAGGTTGTGGCATCGAAGGATTCGCAAACAGTTTGCCCGCGCTTGGCATTCGTATTTAGATTACACTTTTCCTAATGCGAATGCGTCTATGCAGTCACAGTATATATTAATACAAAAACCAAATTTTTACTAATAAAACTGTATTTGGAAAACCAGTTATAATTTGAGGCATAAATATTTGGTTTAAAAAGAAATCACTCTATTATGTTGCCACAACCCGCTTAAGGGCCAGTTTCTCAATGTCTGGTTAGCACTAACTACAGGTTATACATGGTTATCGGCGTCATCGACTCCCTGTTGTATGTTGTGGATAACGATGTTTAACCTCCAGTTAGTTTTTTTTTTAAACTGTTGCTTGTAGCACGCACGACGTCCATCGCTTACAAGTCGAGGATGGCTATTTTAAAATCTACAAAGTTTTTGTATTTAAAGTCAGATGAGCTTGGGGGCCATTCATCCTTGCGAATAAAGTAAAATCATTTGAAAATTATAGACAGTTTGTCTGCCATCACGATATTAAGGGAGCTAATGCACCAATCCATATATAACACATATTTACTGCAACGTCTCATATTCTGCAGAACTCCGATCTTTCTTTTTCTTTAGCTTTAAAGCGACGTTGGGGTGAAGTCTCTACCATTAGCAGAGCCCGAGATATAACGATTTGAAGAAATATATAATTAGTAAAAATCACGAAAAAATCCAAATTTTGACAGATCATATCTCCAATGCAAAAAATGAAAACAAAAATTTCCTCGAATACGTGTTAGCTTATTTCATATATAATATCCACAAAAAAAAATTATCAAATCGGAGACATGACATCATTTTTTTACGAAACCCGTCCGACTTAAAAAAGAATGGCTCATATACATATAGAATACATATACAAAATTGTGTAGCAAATCAACGCGTGCCTGGCGAATACAACATCCGCTAAGCCTCTTAAATACTTCAAATACTCGTAAATCTCGCAGTTTAAGGCTTCGGCGAATGCCCCATCAGTAGCACTAATACCCGTTCAGCATTTACTAAAACATAACAATGCATTGAATCACATATCTGTGGCACCCTGCTGGAAGATCAATTAAATACTTTAAAATCGAATTAATGAATACTTTTTCCTCTCTTTTTGTAAGCAACTGACTTCGTTAAAATGGCGATGTCCTAAGAGCACGTCAATTGTCCGAATCTGCATTTAATTTCAACTACTTGCAATAGCATTTGACTTAAATAAATTCAAAATCAGTAGTCGAAGCGATAAGTAGAAAAAGGTAATTATAAAGTCGGACATTCGCCTGCGGCATTTGTTTCAAATTAATTTATTTCAAGCTTTTCTCTCCATTGGTTACTTTTTAAATTGGCTGTTTTATTCCGAGAGGGTATGTACTTGCAGGTCT
This sequence comes from Rhagoletis zephyria, assembly GCF_001687245.7. Lineage (NCBI taxonomy): Eukaryota > Metazoa > Arthropoda > Insecta > Diptera > Tephritidae > Rhagoletis > Rhagoletis zephyria. The sequence continues at coordinate 5,083 of NW_016170237.1, forward strand.
TAGCTCATAGATATGTATGTATGTATGTACATTGGGGTAGTGCCAAAAGAGTAAAATCAGAATTTTAATGTTCTCACCGCCTAGAGTTGTTCTACATCGGGTAAAAGTATACCCCAATTTTTTTTTAAATAAAAAATATTTAGGGGTCGCTCAAAGCGGTCAAAGTTTTCCTTGTATTTTGTATGAGAAAACACAACTTTTCGTAGAAGTGGTATAGAATTCTTGAAAATCAATCGGAAAACTCTGGTTCTCTTCACTTTTAATGGTAATACCCATTTGCTTAGTTAACCCTTTTTTAATACTAATACTATACTATTTTTTAATGGTCCCCCTTTGCATCTTTATGGGTTTTTGAGGGTTATTGGCGGACCTTTCAATTATAGATACTAAGAAGAAATGGTTAAATAAACAATTGTATATTATTATTGGAAATCTCCTGCGATTGAAAAATATTGATTTTTCAAGAAAGCCATAACATTCGACGAAAAGTTGTTTTTTCCCCCATATAAAATACATGGAAAACTTTGAGCGCTGTGGGCGACCTCTAAATATCTTTTGATTTCCAAATAAAAAATAGGGGAGTATTCTTTTTCTCGATAAAGAACAACCCTAGGGGGTGAGAAGATTAAAATTCAGACTTTACTTTTCACATGCATTTTGGACCACCCTAATGTACATGCACACATATGTAGGATGGCAAATATTCATGTAGGAAATACTAATGAATGCATTTCGATGCAGCGCGGATGTGTTTTCTCGTAAAAGCGAACAGTTCTAAATTTAATTATACTTAATTGTTTCCAAATTTGATAAACGAATGCTATTAAAATGTTGTTAAAATAATTTTATTTTAAATGCGTCCGGCGAAAAGAGATTTAAAAATAAGTTTTATTACGTAATTAAAATGTTATTGCAAACACGCTTAGACAGAGAAATGTAAAAAAAATTGTCGATGAAGAAATAACACACAGCAATGAAACGATGAAAATGGCCTCGCGAAAAAATTTGTACATATGGGAATTGTGAATAGGCGGAGACTACAACACCTCGCCTCCGGGTTCGAGCACATCAATGAACGAATTGCCACGATTCACATTCAACCACCTAAGCCTGATTTGTGCGCACACCCTTACGGAGGATAAGACTAAAGAGCAGATCCCCGAGCGCTTAAAGGAAAGATACGCTTCTATAGTTCTTGACCATCCGAGAAGCCAACATCGAGAAAATCTTCTTGCAGCCAAGGTCCGCATGCATCTCTGTGCGATTAAGAACATACACCAGGCAGTGCGACGAAAGTTCGATGTCGAGAAGCTGCAGTCAAAACGTACAACAGGGAAATTTCACAAACGACTCTCAGTTTTGCTTAAATATAAATCTCTTCATCGACCAGATATGAATGAGCAGTGGGAATCCATCTTCTGCACCCCTCTGCATGCAGCTGCGAAATAGGTTGGTCCAGCAGTGAACTCGGACAAGACAAAGTTCCACTGGGTAACACATAAAGAGTCCACTCGGCCTCGGACACAGGTTACTTTTGGCAGTGATAAATTTGAAATTGTGAAAGAATTAGTCTACCTAGAATTCAGTATTAACACCACGAAAAACTGTCAGCCTGGAAATCAAGCCTAGAGCCTGCTAGCTGGTTCTACTTTGGCCTGGGTAGGCAGGCAGAAAGCAGAGCTCTTTTTCGAAGAACAAAAATTTCTTATTATGCTCTTCTTATATATAGCTAAGAAAGGTGGACGTTGTCGAACAAAGATGAGAATACTTTGGGAACTTTAGAGAGAACTATTCTACGCACGTTTATTTCTAAAAACCCCTTCTTTGTCGGAACCAGGCACAAAACAACATTTTCTCGAAATTTTTACTGGAGGAATACTTATACTGACATATTTTAAGTGAATATTAGGTTAGGGTTAGGTTGCCGTCTCACGTGGAGCACACCTAGAGGTAAATAGTTTGTGATGCCATTGAATATTCCTTATAACAGTAAGTGCGAGTAATACGCTGTGTGCTCAAGCCAAAGCTCCGCAAGCGGCTGGTGATCACCAGAGATAGTTTCTCGAAAATTTGAATAAAATATCGACGGTTAAAACCCGGCCTAGAAAAAGCATGGCTGCTGGGAAGAAATTTCTACGGCATTAAGAGGCACAAGCGATATTAAATCGTACCGCCTGATTTTTTTTTTTTTACACCAAATTTGCAAAACTCCCTTCAAGCGGAGAGTAGAATTTTGGCAATCTTTGACCACCTAAGGCTCACCACCGGCCAAAGGAATCGTGCAATTTTGAAAGTCGAAGTTTTTTTGGTTAAAAATCCTTGGAGCGGACTTGGTTACTATGCAATTATGATATCCTCATCATATTGTATTTTAATATTACAGTATTATACCTCTTAATATAAATTACGCAACAGGCGTGCAAATTTGATCTACTTGCGACATATGTATGCATACGCATATCTACATGCTACACGTATGTATAAAAACTTATTGCCCGAATCCACGTTGCACGATGGATGGCCAGTACTGGATGGCTGGTGGCGAAATAAAAGAAATTTAAAAAATAAAAATAAATTAATGACCAAGAGGAAAATAAAAAAAAATTGCACATGAATATTCACATGAGATTTTATGCGTGGAAATGCCTTAAAAAATAGTAAAAAAAAAAATCGAGTAACAATAAAAATCCTCACTTCAGGAAAATGCAGAATATGAGGAAGGATCCACTGAGCTGAAAAAGGAATTGTAAAAGGAAAATCTGCGTGCCAAATGGTTGCACTTTATGACGACAAAAAATATGTATTAAGAAAATGAGTTGTTAAGTAGCGGAATGCAGATTGCAACTTGTAAAATAATGTGAATGGAATTTTTGCAACAAAATAAAAAAAAAAATATTCACAAAGTTCAGCACTAATTAAAGAAAGTGCACAAAGTGGGCAGCAAAGTTTAATTTTCATAACGAATACTGACGGCCGACACTACATACAGCAAACTATGGGAAAACTTTAATATTGTAAGAATGGTGTCAAGAACAAAAACGAACGCCAAATAAACGAAATTATAATGAGTTTACAGTAAGCAGAGATGGGGAAGAGTAAACACGATTTATGACCAGTGGATGATTTTTTGAAGTGAAAATTAATATTTTTATGTTAAGGTTATTATTTTCTTATTATTTGTTTATTTAAACTTTACTTTAATTTGTTGAATCTGCGCTGCTCGAGAGCCTAACAATAAGTGTGCGAATCTTAATCTATTCAGCAAATTTACATTCCATATTGGCCCCAAAAAAAATTTTACAACTGCGCTGGCATGTAATTTCTACCTAATCTTTAGTTCCTGCTTACACGCAATAGAGATCTTGCTAATTAATATGCGTGCGCTAAAACCCTCGATGCATATTTCGCCTTTGCTCTATTTCCGTTCGTACTTCTGGGATTCTTAACTCGTCGTGGATATTGTTGCTTCATATATATAGAGGTATTGCGATGATTGTTCGAAGGATTTCCCTTTTGGTGCTGCTCGCGTTTCTTTATAATTCACATTGACAAGTCCAAATTGGTTTTAGAACTATGGTGTATATAATCACTTGCATAAGTATGACTCAAGGGTGAACAAGAGTTAATAAGCCACACTGGAGAACTGGCCTTCAACTTCAGTAAGTCGTAAGTCGTGGGTTTCAACCCTCCCCCCCCCCCCCCC
>NW_016170237.1:10818-16112 GCF_001687245.7 Rhagoletis zephyria
GTTAAATGCCGAATTGGAAGTTATTTGTGCGAATAAGGCATTTCCATCAATTATAGTTTAGAAATAAAAGAGACTTATGCTTTGGCTTAATGCATTTCTCAACACAGCCAGAGACTTAAGCGCAGTACCTTCTACTAAGTTACATATCCAAAATTATTAGGTCCATTTTCAGTCTATCAATTCTTTTTATCACTAGATGGCTATCTGTTAACACATTCATCAGTTTTTTCCAACAATTTTAGGCATTGTTGCTTTGTCCTTTGATTCATTACATACATTGTAGTGGCACTTATCAAGGTGGCATAGTTATTTGCTGCTTTGGTAAGAAATGACCCTGCGAGGATAGTTTGCTTCGCAGCTTATATTCTGCTGCTTTTCTTTTCTTGCGAAATAATTCCATATATCTTCGTCCGACGAAATTCGTTCAGCGATTTGGTTGTGTTTATTACTTTAGAAAAAACTTTTTTTTTTTTGTTGGATGCATACACAATTTTCAGTTTAACTTAAAACTTGTTGGTTAAAACCAATACATGAATTATTTCGCTAGAGAAGTTATTGTACGCTGGAAGCTTTCTTTACGAAGCCAGCACCATAAATGTTGAGCCTTATAAAACAAATATTACTTAGATTCAAAAATGTGTTCAGTACCAAAACTATTTTATTTCTTTGTCAGAGTCTCTTTATGGACGTTGCCTAATGGGATTCTAGGGGAAAACAACCGGCATTCAATTCCTATACGCTGGGACACATGTGTATATGTGTATGTAGTTTATTTTAAACCATATTTTTCCATTTGTATGCAGATTTTGTTTACAATTTTCATTTCACTTGTCATTTTCATTAGCAATATCAATAGCACAAGTACGTAGTGCATAGGGTATAATAAATGCAAACTGTAGGAATTTTCACACGAAAACGGCACAAGGGGGAAGATAATACAAACTATAAAACAACTAAACTTAGGTCATAAAATGAAAAGCAAACAACTACTAGCTAACTATTACGTAATAATCAAGAAAGTCGTAGAAAAGTAGCTGCAAAGAAAGTTGTAGTTTTAATATTTGAGCAAGCAACAAATGCAAATGCCACTGGACTGGACAGCAAAGTCTGACCGGTAAAAGGATGAAGCAAATGTGGTTGATTAAACCAAGTCAAGTTTTAATTAGTTTTGTATGCAGCGGCAAATATGAAAGTTTTCTTGGAAGAATTTCGCAAATAAATGCGAAATAAATGAATGTGAAGTTAATAAAGAGAAAAACAATAACAAAATTTGTATCTACACCTCAAAATGTTTTCTTAATCAAAACTATCAAAACACGGTTGCAGTACAACAGGTGGCACTATGTATTTAGCGATTATAAAAATAATATAAAATTTTAAATTTACAGGAGGGTTTTTTCAGAAAATTCGATTAAATATGTATTAAATTAAGTTTTGAATAACTATATATACATGTATGCATATGAGCCAATCTCACGATTTGTTATTTTTTTTTTTGTTATCACTCCCTTCTTTCGCCAGAGAAAAACGCTAACGCAATCTTTTTGCAGTTATTTGATTCAAGTATTTGAACCATTTCAGACCTTAAACGTTCATTTCGGCGAAAAAGTACTGAAATTACTAAACTTTTCATTGTCACTCGAAAAAAAATCAAAATTGCTTTTTATTAATAAATTTGAAAAGTTTTCAATTAGAATGTTCAAGTTAAAGACATACAAAGTTGGCACCAAATACAACATACCTGTGAAGTTTCAAGAGTGTGCCACCAAATTGAAACAAATGTCAGCAGGCGGAATATCTGTCCTAGCTATTTTGTAATTTTTTATATTTAACGATTTTTTAATTTTGAGAGTTTAAGATACTTCAAAACGTTAATATAAAATGGTGAAAGAATTCTTCTTGCCAAAATGGAACAATCTAGCGTAATAAATCTAGAAAAAACATGAAAAAATTACGATGTATTGCGAGAACGATGTTCCGTCATCCCTTGTCAAATTTGATTTAGCGGCAAACCGGTTTCGACGTTGTGCCATCTTCAATGCCTTTTTTCATTATGCAGTACGAATACATCATACTCCTACCCAGAGAAAAAAAAACATTGATTATAAGATGACGACGATTAGCAAAACAAAAATTCCATTTTTACACTCGAAATTCATTCTAAAATTGTTATATACATCAAGAAAGAAATATATACAAATATTCGTGAAGAATACTGTAAAAAAAGGCTTTTAAGTTAAAGCGTCCACGTAAATGAGTTGGTTGACTGTATGTCATAGATATAGCACTTTTTTTAGTATATATTTTTTAAGTTTTCATTTAAATATAAATTCCCGATGGCATCTTGATCTTTATGCAAAACCGGAGATAATGCATTCTCTATGATAAGTGTGCCATCACGTTTTTGTTGAAAAGTGTAGCAACTCGTGGGAGTTGCTCATATAACCATAGCCATTTTTTTTTATATTTTATAAGAGACTGAAAAAGGTGCGAGTAACAGGTACTTATGAAAATTTGTGTGCAAACATCTGTGTACGGCTTGGTAAAGCATTAAACAATTCAGTTACATGCATAAATAGATTAGGTTAGAAATTGAGCAATAATAATAACCAGTACATGACGTTTGCATAACCACTACGTGAATATTTCAAACACAAATTATTCTGAAGTGGTGCTGAAGTTGTTCTGAAAAAGTCAAGAACTTGTTTCAAACAGATCTCGAAAATGCCTCAAAACAGTTCCTAAATGTGGCCAACATGATATCCGGAAACAATCCTGCGGCAGTCTCAAAATAGTTCAGAACTAGTCTCGAAATTAACCTGAACTTGCCTCGAAACAGTCCTGGGGTTGGCTAAAAATGGTACCGAAATAGTCTTGAATAGGACCCGAAATGATCCCTAACTTATACCAAATGTGAAATAGTCACGAACTTGTCCCGAAGTGATCTCGAACAAGTTTTAAAACGGTGCTGAAATAGTCCTTTATTACCCCCAAACTAATCCCGAAGTAGTACCAAAATGTTGCCAAAATTGTCATTGAGTAGTCCCTAAATGATCCTTAACTTTCACAGCTAGTCCTACAACGGCTCTGAAATAGTAATGAAATGCTAATTTATACACACAAGGCGCAATTACAGGTTTTCTGCTGGCTTACGCAAGAAGCAGCTACAATTTTTCTGCTTGGTAAACGGCAGTTTTACCCATTCCGAGTGCTAAGACGTTTAAACATCAAAACATGAGTTTTTCCATCAGCTCTTTATTTGACTTTAATAGAAAATAGTATCCATCTACATAAGTACAATAAATAGTTAAAATAGATCCGCCAATTAAAATTGTTAAAAATGTAGTTAAAGTGATTGCCTAAATTGGTATCTCCAAATTTGAATACTCTTCATATATATACATACATACATATATTCATAAATCAATTTGGTTCACATGAATTGTTACAAAAAAAAGTTACTCAGATAGTAATTGCACCATTACTGCACTGAACAACGGTTCATTCATGCAATCACTCGTTCATTCATAATATCCAACCATTCCAAAAATGCAGCGCTTCAGCGATAAATCTACGTAAAGCACATACCATTTCTGATTTATTTCTTTTGCATATTCATTCATACAGATGTGTGTATGTTTGTATAACTTAAAAAGCATATGGGTATATATGTATATGCATATATACGAACATACATATGTACATATATGAATGATATAGAGATATGCATTCGTAACACAACACAGGTAATGAAAAATGAGCAACACAGCGAATAAATGGAAATATCAGCACAAACAACAACATGAATTATGAACGTATAAAATTTCAATTTGCATAATAAAACTTAAAGCAGTAGTTTGTTTCCTACTGCGGTCGGTGTAATACTCATAACAATAAAACATCAGTAAAACTCTGCATTACTATCAACAATATGCATAAACCGGTAGTTTTGCCATTAATGAAATGTAATCATGTTAATAAAAATTCATAAGCAATTACTTGCGCTGTGTGTGTATGTATGTATATACATATCGGTGTTAAAAGTACAAAACTGCGTATCGTGGTTCTGCAAAACCGCATAACTGACATTTTTTTTTGCCAAAAATTTGATTTGCTCACACACGCGGTTTTGCATTTTGTTGATACGCGGTTTTGTACATTAAACGACGATATGTATTTATGTATATTTGAAGTAGTTGTATGTACAAAATATTAATCGATGATTGTAAATTAATTTGCATGTAGATATGTAAACACATATGTGTGAACCATGAGCTGCATGGAATTAAATAAATAGTGCTTCAGTGGGGCATGGTTTGAGTTTGCTGTTCTCACATTCTAACAATTTTAGAACATACTTACTTACGCCGAAAAAATTTAACATTTTTTTTACGAGACTAGAAAGTTTCTTCATACATATGTATATGACCAGAAATTTTTTTGCAAAATTGTTTAAATCGGTCGGCGATCGAGACATCGCTACATAACGGTTTTAAATTAAACAAAAAAAAGGTTGAAAATTTCTAATATATGGAGAATCCGGCAACCGATCAAAACACGCAATTTACAAAACGAAAGACAATTAAATTTTCGATCTTCCGTTTTCGAGATAATTACAAAGATTTAAAAAAAAATTGTTTTTTGATAAATTACAAAATTTTTAATTGATATTGTATAAAATATGTAGGAAAACGAACTTCGGAAAATTTTTGATACTCATTTCTCAAAGCAAACATATAAATCAGAGAAAAAAAATGCATAAACATAAACAAGAGTTGTTCGCATGAGATAAAAATTTTGCAGTGATCATTTATAAATACATTAATACAGGAACACCAAATAATGATATCACATCTGTATTGGCCAATTGTTAAACTTAACTTATCGGCCATTTGATACATTATTTATTTTAAGTTTACAGCTTCTCCAGTTGCCTGAAATTTTATGACTAACTTTGGATAAAAAAAATATAAAAAAAAATAAATAAATAAAATATATATTATATGTAAGCCTGTGCTTTCAGGAAAAAATGTATTTTGTTCATTACGACCACAATATAAGGCAGGAAATAAAAATTTTTGATATTAGATAATAAATGTGCATAATTTCCTTATTTTGGAAAATGCAAAATATGCAATGAATATATATGTATTTCAGTAACAACTTTACTTAGCGAAATTCTTCCATTTAATTCGGTTGCTTGAAATCTGAAGAAATCAAAGAAAATAGAAAATAAATAAAAAGGTTTCTAAAAATTAAATGATATTAAAAACAGATATTTTTCTTTAAAAAAT
>NW_016170238.1:0-16108 GCF_001687245.7 Rhagoletis zephyria
TTCTGGACACACAACATTGCAAGTTGATAAAAGCGTTGTAAAAAATAGGGGTATATTTTTCGATATAGAACAATGCCAGGGAGTGAGATCATTAAAAGTCCGACTTTATTTTCATTGGGCCACCCCAATGAACATACATGCATATATTCGATTTGGGTGAATTTGGAATTTATTAATTTTATGCTATACATATGAACTTGTGTGACAACATCAAGGCGCACGCCACAAGTCGGAGGAGAAGCTCGGCCAAACACTAACATATGTGCAAGCGCCAATCTATTATTATATTATACGAACTTGAGCATTTATGTACAAACGTATAACTATACATATATACATAAGGGAGGGCCTTAAAAAATCAAATGAACGATTTTTCAGTTTCACCCCCTCAATCGGTAATACCACGGTAGGTTAGGTTAGGTAAGCGGGCTGCCTCCGCATGTGGAGGCACACTTGGACTCGACTAAGCTGTCCGTTGTGATGCCCTTAAACAGATATCACGGTAACAGATATCACATTTGAATTGGGGTCATGATTGGAGACGGTTAAGGCGTGTCGCACAGCGGAAAACGTTCAGATTCCTACATAGAGACCCAAAAAAGTAAAATTATTAATTTTTTCATCTAATAATCAAAATCGATACTGCCATAGTCGAGGATATCACATATAAATTTTGGTCCCGATTGCAGTCAGTTAATACGTTTTCATAGGGTAATTTGAACAATGACCCCAGTGCGACACAACTTAACCGACTCCAATTGGGGCCAACATTTATGTGTGATAACTTCGACTATAGTAGCATCGACGTGGGGGTTAAGGCTTAGGAAATCTGATGTAAAACTTTGCTTCCTACCTTTAGGGACCACCCTAATGTACATATGCGGTAAAGTATAACATTTGTACATTCCATTGCTATGAGGTTAAAGGTTGTGTGACACAACAAATCAATCACTGGGTCAAGTGAATGAGCATATTTGAATAAATAACTTATTGCATATGTTTGTATGTATGTACATATGTATGCATGAAATATGCACATATATAGTATGTACGTTTATGAATTTACACATAATAATAATTACAATATTTTAGCGCCTATACTTTTGCTAAATGTTTGGCCGAGATTCTGCTCCAATTTGTGGTGCGCATCTTGGTAAGCATTATTAAACAAATAGCGGATGGATTTTATGAGAAGCTTTGGCTTTGATTACCCTGGGTGAGGGGCGACCGCTGTGCTGATAGAAAAAACCTATTTCTAATTAATTTATTCTTCGGACAAGCGATCGAATCCAGGTTCTGCGTACTGGTAGTACGCACCTATAACCACTCAGCCATAGCGGCCGTGAATTTACACATACAAATAAAGAAATTTGTAGCATAAACTTAAATATTGCATCTGTGGCAGTGCATTGGATATTTGCTTAAATTCCTTTCGTGTAAATTTTTCACACAAAGTATTTGTATTGAAAATATACAAAAATATTATCTAAATCATTTCAATAAGCAAAACTTCCAGCTGCGGTTACTTTTATCTAATAGTTTATAGGTTTACCGGTAAATAATAGTATTTTCTTTAACTATTACCATAAATTTGTGTATTTGGAAATGTTTGAAAAGGTCGATCAATATTCGTGGTTAACTGAATGTATTTACTTATTGCAACAAAAATTGATTTATTTATTATTTGATTATGCATTTTTTTTAATTTTTTAATCTCTCAAAAGCATATATCTACATATAAATTGCACAAACCAAAAAAGTTAAGTAATTATAAAATTTTATGCACTTATCGCTTATAGTTGACCCAAAAATATCCACCATCATAAGCAAATATCTCGTTTTTTACAGCAGAGCTGCCGCCATGCCCTACATAAATTTCGCTCAAATCAAATCAAGTGACACTTTGGTATAAATAGCAATGACCGCATAGCGCAAATAGCCGAAAAAACTTTGGGAGTAATGTGTACGAACATCACATACATACATATCTACATACCTACATACATTGTGAAATGGAAAAAATGTCATTAATAAAGAATCAGTAGACTTTATTAAGTTAAATTCAATGTCGTTCAACTATCGAATGCTTGATGAAATACATATATACATACATATGTGAATTATGAAAAATATGTTTTTAACAAAAAATGTTGCACGTTCTTCACTGCTTCATTGATATTCAATTTATTTTGCTTGTATATACATAAATATGTGCATGTTTTTTTTTTGTTTTTTTTTTTTTACTTTGGCACAAAGTCTGTTGATACATACCTTGCAACCTATTTGCACGCCACCAATTGACTGAACACCATATAAATTGATATCGTTTTTTAACTAGGCTCTGCATGCGAGGGAAAAATAATGTTCAACAAACATTTTGGGCAGCATTGAGTGCTTTTACTGAAATTGAACTGGTTTGAGAACTTTAATTGAGAGCGTGCCCGCCATGTGTTGGGAATGTGGGACAAATGATTGGCGCTTTTTTCGTATGCTAAAATTTAAAAATATTGGTAAATAATGAAATATTTAACTGCTGAAGAGCCATGGACTAATGTACGGTACGCGTTCGCAGTAGTGGGACTAATTACACAATGCACTTAGTTTGGTAAACAGCTGGTCCAAGGGATTGTGGACTCAGCATCAATAATATTCAGAACGAGATAGTACTGTCCACGACGAAAAATAACGGGGTGGAGTTATTCTAGGAAGGAAACTTAACTGGAAGCGAAGCATCGGAGATCACTTCTGTAAGGTCGATACCGCACTGTATGTCAGTAAGATAGCTATAGGCAAAAATGGAGTCCACTCGGAGGTTCAAAACTTCCTCTGTTGTATGGATGAAATATACGTAGTCAATTCTGCTCAAGACGCGGGCATACCTCCAACCTACAACATATTAAATGCTGAACTCACAACCAACTGAATAAACTGACTGGCTGAATAAACAACCAACGATTTTTGTTGCAGCTGCAGAGACAAAGAAGAAGTGGATACCATCATGCACTAACTCTGGTACTCTTTCAACAAGTACTTTTTAGATAGCCCAGTCGACCTGAACATAATACTGCTCTAACACACGATAATAACTGAGGGATTGTCATGCCGAATTAATGAAGCCTTCAAAAATTGTTACTGTGGGGGAGCTATTTATCGTATACAAATTATTCGCCTCGAATGTGGCCACACTTAATGGCGACGTCAGTACTAATCCGGTAAGAAGTTTAGATTAGATGACTATCAAGTAGAGAGGGTTATAAACATTTTTGATCCGCATAACATTAAAGAATTGTTCGAAAACTCTTGAGTGCTTCTTAGCTCAAGCGCTTCTAGATACCGGATCCTAGGAAGCGCGGTCTGGGTCCTGTAAGGTATTCATAATACTATATAATGTGCTCAGCTGTTTTCGGATCCTCATGGCACAACCTGAAATGGTCGGAGTAAATAACCAAACCAGATTTGACAAGCGTTCCAGCAGTGGCGTCTAACAACTCCTTCCTCCTACTTCGTGCCTTGTAAGGTAAGGTAAGGGCTTGCTTGATATATCCGGTATGAGGCCTGTCTGTAACCTTCCGTATGCGCACAGTAATGCTGCATTTTCCTCTTCCTCCTATTATATTAATTTCGCCTAACCGAGCTCCGAAGGCAACACTTTCTTTACTTGGTTTTACATTGAATTTCAACTATTTTTAAATTATATTTCATCATTTTTACAAACATCACACTCAACCCTCTGCACTTCTGTAAAATGGCCACTCATTTTTTATCCACACTTTCCCTTCGCAACGCCTACAATACACTTTGGAGTGCCTGTAAGCAACTTCAGCTAAATAAAAAAATGGCAATTTTTTACGCTGATGATAGACTCGTATAGTTTGTAGTCCTTATACCACGCTCATTTACATATATGTAGATATGTATGTATGCAATCAACAAAGAGAATTTAACCACCCAATTTGCCACACAACGAGAACGAGTTCGAATCGAAGTAAGGTAATGAAATTGGCGGCCGATATAGTCTAGTGGTAAACAGTAGACGCTACCATTTCGCAGGGCGAACGTGTCAAGCGTTTTATCAGGCATAGCCTTATTACTGAATAGCTCAGTTCGCAAGACGCGTCACGTACTAAAAATTGATCTATATATAGTATAACATAAAAAATAAGAAAATGGCTGAAAAAAGAACTTATTTGTAAGAGCCTACACAATAGAGTTTATTTTAAGATAACAACTACAGCTTTTATGAAACTAGTCATTTTGCGGCCCGCCGGCAAACAAGTTGTTCATCAGTATGAGTCGGAAATGACTTCTCGATGCGAAGGCCTTTGGCAAATTGGGTATTTACCAATATTTGTGTATGTGTTAGTGTGTTTGCTTAATCTCTTTTGTGCGCGCTCCTTATTTATTTTGCGCATATTTTTCTCATATCCTGTCAGCCTACATCCGATTTTCCTGCCTTTATTTATTCATTTTTTTTTTTCATTTGCGTGTTTGTAGTCGCTGTCGCATCAACCACATGCGCGACTGCTGTTCAAGGCTAACAATAAATGTACTACTGCACTACTTGCGCAGCGTTGCATGAAGCTCCTTACATGCCACATTTGCGTATGGATGCACGGATGTCATGATGATGAAGAATGCTTTTGATCATCTTTATCTCAATTTCCTTCTACTTTTTCTGCCTTACATTCTGTTGTTGACTACTTAATGTGGCTGATGCGCTTCGATAGTTACGTTGATCTCTACTTGCATAGCCGTACTCGGTCTGTCGGCCAGCAGTGCTCCTCTGGGCATTGACTTTTTCTGGCTTTCCTTTTTCGCTTCGGTTCCAATATTTCAGTGAAGCAATTTTTCTACACAGACATATTTATATTTGTGTATTATCTCTTGCCTCGTACAATCCATTGATTGTGTGCCGCGCACTGCTGTTTCGCCTTGTATGCATTTTTGCTGTGGCAGCTGATAAGTAAATACGCGCATCTTCGTTGTTATCCACTACGCTTGGCTGATTCGCTGATTCTTCTTAGTCCTTTGCTACTGTCAATCTATATACATTAATTTCATGAGTTCTGCATTTCGTATCCTTTCATTTCATATGCAACGGCGCGTATCCCGTTTGTTCAGCTCTGTTGTTTCCTCACTTTTCATGCATCCACTTCTACCCTTCGAGGATGGTCGATTTTTACATATATTCATACATATATACCGTGCATTTATAATTGGCTGATGCAAGCGTAATTTAAGAATTCTTGAAAGGCAGATCAAACATTTAAAAAATAAAATTTTTTCTCTCCTTGACGGAGCAATCGTATCACCCCTTTAAATTATATGCTTTCCAAGAGTACCGGTATTGGTTAGTTCTTTTATTGGCCGACAAAAATAATAAGTTTTGGAACCAGTTTCTACGTTGTGCCATCTACTGTTTGAGTTTTCGTGCCATTCAAATTTTTAAGTATTTTTTTGAACCCATAGTAATTGTGCTGATGTCGTCTCGTATGCATTCGTTCTTTTTAAATGATCTATTCAATGAGAGATATTATATCTGTGAATGGTGCTGGAATCCGATCTGACCATTATTCTCACAGAGCATAGCTTATGTTGACAGAGAATTCACAGCCGATCTGCCTTTTTACACAAGGTTAGGGAGCGAAGGGCCCTCAAAGTCTAATTACAATTGGTGATAGAATTAGCCCAGTACTAAGCCAATGACAACACTGTCAAAGGTAAGAGTTAAGAGAAATGTTATTTCAATTTTTATTGCAAGATTTTTTGGGCCTCTTCGGGATTTTCCGAAATTTTTTCTCGGCCGATTGGATTTTTGTGTATTAACTTGGAACTTTCCGTGCGTTTTTGGCGTTTCCGGAACTGTTTTGGGAAATTTTTAAATTTCTTTTGTCGGTTTTTTGAACTGTTAGGTTTTTTTTTAGATATTTTGAGACTTTTCAGAATTTTCTCGGTACATTTAAAGAGTTTTGTGGTTTTTCCGTAATTTTCGCGATTTTTCCAATTTCTTCAGGAGACTTCGAACGTTTTGGGCAATTTTCGATAACTTTTTTGGTCTGTACGGGATTTCTTTCGAATCGTCCGAAAGTTTTTGGCAATATTTTTAAAATTTTTGAGATGTTCTTCGTAAGTTTTTGAGCATTTCTGGAACTGTCTATGGTTTTTGCTATTTTTTCTGGCCTTACATTGATTTTTCGCAATGTCTCCGATAACTTATCCGGACCTTACAAATTTTTTCGAAACCCTTCGGAGTTTTACGGAACTTAATTGAAATTCGAGAGGTCTTTATATTGACGTTTCGGAAGATTTCGGGACTTTTTTGGGACGCTTCCGGAATTTCAGCGCACTTTGTGGAAGCTCGCGAGATCTTTTTTTTTGAGGTTTCGAGAGTTATCGGCATTTTCTAGGCACTTTTCAGAAGTTTGTTTGGCAATTTATGTGGCTTATTGGGATGTTTCGAAATTATCTCGCATTACCTCGAATTTTCGAGAACTATTTGGTATTTTTGGTAAAACCTTTTCAGGAATTTTTGGAATTTTCTCCAAACCCTTCGTGAGTTTTTGGAATTGTTTGAGAGTTTTCGGGACGTTTTCGTTGATTTTTGTGGAATTTTGCGGTATTTGAACGGGGATCCCTCATAAATCTTGAACTTTGAACTTTTGGATTTTTTTTAAAGAAGTATCTCGTTCAAAAGGTTTTTCAAAAAGAAATAAAGAAAATGTGTCAAGCTATTGTTTTTAACAATATTCATAGGGTTTATTTGTTAGAGTTTTACATAAACTAAAATTTCGTTAATATTTAAAAAAAGTATAATCTTTCTATAATATAAACCATTTAAATATAAAAAAAGAATATTTAAAATTTTTAAAACATTTTATAGTTATAATTGATTTTTGATAATTTTTGTTTGCTGAGCGTGTCACAAATTTTCTTCTACACAAAGTATGTTGAATATTGAAAATTTTTTTACATGGAAGAAAATGCGCAACACCGTCATAAAAAAAAAAATCAAAAGCCAACGGGATTTCTTAGCTGCGTTAAACCAGCACAGTATTATACTAAAGTTCACTGGGCTATATATACAACAGCGTACCAAAAAAATTTCTAAAAATTCTTAAAAATAAGTTGAAAGTTTTGCTGAAAATTTGGAAAATTTTTCAAAATTTTACACATATGTAGTTTAAAACTTATACATTATGGCATTATCCATATTTTAATGAAAAATCAACGATCTTTTTTTTATGAAAAACAATATGATTTTATTTTTTTTTAATCTCTGTGCGGAAACTTTTTCTAGTGAGTGTATATGTGTGCAAATAAGTGCAAGTAAGGTACAACACTTTGAACTCCGGAAATCGATTTTTCTTGCTTTAATATACCGGCCCCAAGTCCTTATTCGTTATTCAGGCGATCCTTGTCTGTACTTACTTTCATTTGTCTAGCTTCAGACCTGTCAGATGGTAGTTGGACAAATAGATAATCTGTTTCAAGGCAGAAGAGTCATTCCCACATTTGCGACTGTTTTTTTGGGATGCATTATTAAAGGCCGCATAAATAAACCATAACTTTATGCGTCGTCTTTATGTTTACTAGATATACATATGCATGCTAAAAAAACAAACAAAAAACACTCACACTCATAATTGTGCCACACTTTTCCCATTTGCTTGCGGTTAATCGGTGTGGAAATCAATTTCCTTGTTTTTTTTTACTTCCATTGACATTAATTTGTCAACAAGGCCGACTGTTCAGGATGATCGAGTTAATTGGCTTAAGTATGAGTATTGAGGAAATGATTGACATTTATGGATGTTGATTGACAAGCTGCACGGGAAATAGCTGGTAAGTAGGTAGGTATGAATGTGTATATGTATACACATGTTGGCTTGGTTGCGCGATTTCACTCGATTTACTCCGGCTGTTATTGATTTACTTAAAGGCGCGACTGCACTGCAGAAATTTACGTAATGTCAAATAAGCCAAGATACATATACAAAGTTAAAGTTGCATGCACCAGCATAAACGGTTACGCAGACACTTGAACTTTAATTACCGCTATTATCCTTCGTTTGCTTCATTTTCGCTTGTCGGAATATTTAATTAGGCAGCTCGGGAACTGATGGCTTTTAAATTTATTTTTCGCACAACTCTTTATTACCAAACTATTGCAGAATTTTTAATTTAACTACGGTGAAATGATATTGTGAAAATTCAAGGAATTACATTTTGCAACAGAATAATGATTTCAGTATGAACTTATTAAAAAAAAAAAATTTCATGGTAATTTTTCATAATAATTGTCAATGTTTCAAGGCAAGTGATTACTTATGTATACTTGTATTTGAATATGCTTGCCTGAATAATATTGCTGAATAATTATTTTATGATCAATTTAGTATTTTACTTTTTAAACAGGTGGCAACCCGCTTTAAATATCGCAAGAATTATTCCAAATGTTCAAGCGAAAAATTTTCTAATACTCTTTTGTTTGACACATATATTTCAACTTTTGGTTAATTAAAGTTGAATTTGAACTTTTATTTATGTGGCAACTCTGCTACATGAAGTTTAGAAACGAAGCCTTTTTAAACCCCTTTAGATTGATAACTATATGCTAATAATACATTTAATTGATAACATATTTGACTTTATCCTTTTAATAGAGAGGCGACCCTCGTAAAATACCTCAAAAATGTTCTAAATGTTTAAACTAAAGATTTACTAACACTCACTTGATACGAACTTATAAATTTTTCATATAACTTGTTTATAATTAAATGTGAGGCCACCATTGATCATATTTTTTCTGCTCCCGGATTGATGGGTGGCTGATCAGTACAGCGAGAGCTTAAAAAAAGATGTCGAAATAAAAGATAGCTAAGTACTTTCGGCCGCGAAAGCGGTGTATAGCAAAGCAAGAGGCATATCTCGATCTTGAAAACAGTTTACCTTATAATTATCTGATTGGAATATACGCGCTAAGGGCTATTATCATCTCTAGTCCTTGCCGTGTAGTTGCATTGACAACGATACTGGTGGAATCATCCCAGCATCTGCTACTTAGCCTTTCAGTTAAAGCGAGCTTAAAGTTTAAACATCTTGCGCTAACTTCTCTGGCACTCCTAAATAATAAGGTTTCGAGCGTAGATATTACAACTCATAAAAACCTTATCCGACGCAAATGATATTCTGGTAGCGTAGCTACCCAACTGCATTACCTATAGCACAATCTCTCTGCTATACAATTTCATTTATATGTATGAATATTATCGCCACAAATGAGTTCATTTATTAGGAAAATTTGCAAGTCAATCAAAAATTTTCTGCCACTAGCAATTAAAAATTTCACAATACATACTTAATAATTGAAAATCGCCTTTTAATCAAACTTTACTTTCGCACCATTTCTTAAATAAACTTCTACCACTTTCATATACAAATTGCAACAAAACAGTTGCCAATAGCTAGTGCCAATAGGTTTTCTTTGTATGCAAATAGCAATTAAACATTTTTCGATACGAGCAGCTGCATCAATATTCAGTTGAAGAGAAACTTGTGGTTGAAGAATGAAGGAGAACGGCGTGGAATGGAGCAGGGTT
This sequence comes from Rhagoletis zephyria, assembly GCF_001687245.7. NCBI lineage: Eukaryota > Metazoa > Arthropoda > Insecta > Diptera > Tephritidae > Rhagoletis > Rhagoletis zephyria. The sequence continues at coordinate 9,600 of NW_016170238.1, forward strand.
TGAAAGGGGGTAGAAGGAAGTAAGGAGCTTATGCAACACAACTAAAGTTCGTACAATGAATAAGCTGACCAGAACCAGGCAGCCTATCTTCGATTACCTTGGTTACTTGCTGAGCCAGAAGCTTTATTATAAAGTTGCTTACTTCATTAAGTGCTCTATTGGTGTGTGTGAGAAAATCTAGTCGTACTGTTAGGGCTTAGAAATAACTACTATACTCTTATAAAGAGCTAACTACATACATATTTACATAGCCTTAGTCTTATCGAAATATATTCAGCGTTTAATACAAATTTATTTAAAATGTGTGAATCAACAACAATAATAAAGTCCTGCACACACCAAACTGCTTAAAGGTTTCCTTCAGCTAGCTTAGTTACGCTTTGTAGCAACATTTGAAGCGGAAAGCCAATGCTACAGACCGTCAGTTTTTGAAGTTTCAAATAATGCTCAATTTCATTGCAACGGCAAGACTGTAAATGCTTCCTTAGAATTAAATATATAAATTTTTATAGACTTGCATATGTATACATACATATGTACATGTGCATGTAGGTAAAATGTTGGCTTGCCTTTGGTCAAAAATGTGCTAAACTTCCTCGCTGGTCTGGTGAGGAATTTATTGCATGGAAAAGTATTTTCTACTTTAATCAAATAACTCTAAGCTGTGATTTTTATGTGCATTGCAGTTTCGATATAGCTACATATTTAATTTTGGTGCCTGCAAAGTGGGGTTGGTGACTACACAAAATTCTTGAGAGGTACTACATGGCGTATGAGTAATGCAGGTCAGTAACTTGTTTAAGAGAAAAACTTATTTAAGGAGTTGTGCATCATTTTTAATGTTTACCAAAAAAAATTCTATAAAAGTCAATAAATCTGCTTAGTTACTTAAATATTTTTTTTCAAGTTCACAGGAAGGTGGCGAGTTTCTTGTGCAGGCATTTAACCAAATGCATTTAATTTTACGCACTTTGTTTTCTATTTTTATTGCTCTCCATTTTGCGCAGTTCCTTAAAGCTTTCATTAGTATATTCACCCATCGCCCAGTCGCGCTCAACACATTTTCTAATGATTATCCTTAATTTTTTCACACTTTTGTTTCCATTTATTTGCCACTTCTATTTTTATTGTGTTTCATTTTAACCACTTCGCTTACAGCACTTCTTTTACGATCTGCACTTCCGCCCTGTTGGCTGTGAAAAACACATTAAGACAGCTTAACTGCATTTTACTGTAATCCCCATTGTAATTATGCACCCCTGAAATTGGCTTAAAAAGTGTGCAGACAAAAGGAGATTACTGCGTGCTACACGCTGCATTCTGCAAGCAATTATAGTGTGGAAGAATACAAATTACAAAAGAGACTTAAATATATACATTTTTAAGCTTAACTTAATTGCTTAATTAGTTTTTTTCTGTTATATTTCTTTTTCTTGCAAACTTCGTTTTATGGAATTTATAAAGTGTTTAAGGAAACCCTAGACAATGGAAGTTGGATTCACATAGTCAGGAAAGTTTCCGGAAACACTGTTTGAAATTATGCAGGGTTACCTGGTTGGTTACCAAGGTTGGGTATAAACCCCAGTAAAATGGAGCTTCTCTCAATTGGCGGTCTTCCTCTAGGGTTCTCTGACAGGGTGAAATATTTGGGCTTGACCTTTGACAGTAAGCTCTCCTGGAAGCCTAACATAGAAAAAAGACTCAAGAAGGCTGCAGTAGCCTTATATCGTTGTAGAGGGGCCATTGGCAAACGCTAGGCTCTCTGGCCGAAGGTAGTTCATTAGGGACCTGGGTCCGAATGGATCTTTTATTACCCACATTACAGAGAAAAAAACTGGGAGTGGTGCAGTATCTGGAATCGGGGACCTGTAAACTTATTTACAGATGAATAGAAGCTGAATAGGAAGGTGGGGTGAGGTGTCTTCTGCGAAGAACTCTCCATAATCTTGAAATTTAGACTACGGGATCATTGCAGCATCGTACAGGCTGAGGAGGCGGCGAAAAAAGGCGCTTCGGATAGGTTGCTCTCTAGTGTAACACCTTTCAAAGAGGTTTATATTTATTCTTGCAGCCAAGCAGCTATCAGGGCTCTTGGCTCCCCGACGGTGCATTCGAGAACAGTGAAGGAGTGTTTGACGTCCTTATCGACCGCATCTGATTATTTCGCAATTAAGGTTATTTAGGTTCCAGGTCACAGCGAAATCGCTGGTAATAGGCTGACCAGACAGAGAACCCTCGAGGAATTACTTCCGGATTGGGAAGGTTTGGGGGCTCCCCTGACCTCGTGTCGTCTGCTTTTGGACAGATGTGCGTTTATTCAGCTCAGCGAGCACTAGTCGACGACCCTGAAATGCAAGGTGACAAAAACCTTCTGGCCGCGGGTAAACCGGAGGCGATCTGGGGACCTCTTGAGACTAAGCAAGCTGCATCTGGGAGTGCTTACTGGTAATGGCGTGATAGGTAATCAAGACGTAAGGCTGAACATCATCGATGACCCTTACTGCATCAGTTGCATGGAGGATGACGAGATGGAATCATCTCAACACCTGCTGCTCTGGTGCCCTGCCTTTGAGAACCTAAGGTTTAAGCCCCTGGGGTCGCACTTTGTTTCACACTCCCGATGAGCTTTCAGGAATGGACAATAGTCAATTTAAGAGCTTCATTACGAGAACGGAGCGTTTCTCCAGAAAAAAACCATAGGTGCTGTCATTCTCCCTCAGCTTTGGCCTCCTATTTCCCTACCCTCCTACTATTTCGAGGGTTTGTTGCCCATATTGCAATATTCAATTTAGCTTATCAATTAGATTAAATTAAAATGTTCAAACAGGTGGCAACCTTCCACAAAATTTTTTTCGGCTATAAGCCTTTTTTCCTCATTTTTTTGACAGCCATACTGTAATATTTACTTTATCTCATCAAATTAATTAAACTGCAATTTTCAAACCAGTGGCAACCCTCTAATTTTCATTCTTTCTATATTTTATATTGAATCTCTCGAAAAACATCAGTGCGGACTGCTTTTGATTCCATGCATTAGTTTTCGAGTGATGAGCGTTCAAACATACATACAGACAGACAAAAATTCTAAAAATTTTTGATTAAGCTTCTGTTGCTCTAATAAAGACCCGCCCCTTTTAATTTCCGGAAAAGGCAGAGGGAGCCTTTCTGGTGTACGGCAGAGCCTTCTGATATGAGGTTTCATGAATCTATTAGATTTATATTAGATTACATTTTTAGATATATAAATTTTTGCGAAGATCCTCGCACCTTTGATCTACCAGAGATAGGTATCGCGAAGCAAATTTATTAGTAGTGCGGAGTCGGAGGAGCTTCTCCTTTACACCTATGCATTTACCTTGTACTTTAATGCTAGGAGAAGTTTCCAAAGACACGAGGGCTGCACTGCTCTCTCAACTGCTGGATATTCATCGCCTGGCATGAGATATAAATTCGTTCAAACGCTTCAAGTCTCCGAAAAGGGCTGTGGGGGTGCCCTCATACTTTACCTAAAGACCTCCCGGACAATCCGCCTCTCTTCGTTTCTGCTGAAGAGGCTAATTGAACTGTACATAAGAAAAAGAATTCCTCGTGGTCATCTGCCTTAAGGCCGACATGTTCATAGTAGAGGAAGAGGCTTTCAATCAGTATCATGGCAAATTTTTTTCGAAAGCTTCTAAGTGAGTGCTTCATAGTAATGAAAGCTCTTAAGGCTATCTATCGAACGAAAGGACATTAGTATGGTACTCTGTGTTAATAGGTTTCGAAAAATTAAAAAAAAAAAACAATTATTTATTCAATGCGGGCATCAAATTAAAGCTGAGATACCACTTCTATTTAAAAATATATTTTTTTATGTAGCCTTGCCATCTAAAGCAGTTTAGTAAACGTATATTTGAGAATATTTAGCAACGCACATAAGCCGTCGCAGCAAATTTCCGCGCTCACTTCATCAAAGTTTTTTTTGTTGCCTAACTTAACTTGACCATCAAAGACTTTGAAATTCATATCTTGCCAGCTTCGCGAAGAGTGCAAAGAATTTGATATGCAGCAACTTTTTAGTGCACTTTATACAAGCGTGGCATGCAACAATGAAGCACGACCGAGTGGTTAATTTGCACTTTCCGCTAAATTTGTCAAGATGAAACCAAAGACGTACGAAGTGCAGCGTGAAATGAGAATGAAGTGAAAAGAAAAAAAAAATTTGGACATTTAAAACGAATAAAAGTTAAAACAAATACGAAAGTGACAAAAAAAGTAAGGCAACAAAAATGTTGCAGCTAAAAAAGTTGAAGCCGGTAAAGTTATGCGGATTGAAAAGCCAAATAAGTGAGTGCGAGTGAGCGCGGCAAAAAAGTACCGAAAGCAGCACGCTGACAATTGAAATTGACACGTGGAAAAGTGGCAAACTCATGAAAAGCGGGCTAGGGATAACAAAGATGCGAGGGCGAAAAACTGCGCGGTGAAATTGTGTGGATTTTTGGTTTTTGTAAAATATATTTAACGTAAGTGCCGTAAAGATGTGAAAGAAAGTGCCGGTCAAAGTGTGAAAAACAGCCAAATGCGGGTTAAGGCGATCACAGATGAAGCAGTGAGCTTTTACGACTGCAACAAAGTAGTAAAGTTTTAAAGAGTACTAAAACCGAGAGTTGCTGGAGCAAAAAAAAAACAAGGAAAAACAGAAAAAGGAAACTTTAACGGAAAGTTTGGCTTACTGTTGCTACAGCTTTCTTCTGCAGCTTTGACAATAAATCGTCAACGTAGTGGCTATGAACTTGTAATATATTCTGATTTTAGGAAACAAAGTATGTTTATACAACTAAAGGCGGGCGCAAAGCAAAATTTAAACCTTTTTCAAAGTAAATAAATAAAATACAATGAAAAAAAGCATTTTAAAACTAAAAAAAAAATACGCCAGCTTGACGCGCGTATAAAAACTACTTGCTCACTCTTTCGCTGCACAGTTTTTTCTTACCAATAATTTTTCTCTTTCGTTTTCCGAATTTTCTTTTTTCTACACTTCTTCCACTCTGGCATTGCCTCAAAAAGTTTTAATTGCAATTCATTGTCATGCAACAACCGCGGCAGGCAGCAACAGTGTGTGCGAAAATATATACTGTTATGTATGCATGTATGTATGTATGTGTGTTTGCGAGTTTTTGCTTGGCAACTGCGCGCGCTGCTGTTGTCTGTAGGTGTAAGTGAAAGACAAAGTTTCTTTGGCTGCAGCGCCACGCTAACTACTTCAACAACAAAATTGTCATTTACACTGGTGTCGGCTAGGAGGGCTTTGAATTTTTTATAATCTTCAAAATAGCACGTTTTTTCTTTGTTTAATTTTCGTTTTGCAAAAAGCTTTCTGGCTTAAACTTTCGTCGAATTAAGTGGAAGTGGAAGGAAATGTGTGTGGTTTTTTTTTACTTTTTAATTTCTAATTGGCGCCGCTTATTTTTTGGTGCAAAACTTTAGTGTTGGGGTATGCATTTTTTAAAGCTTAAAGTTCTTGAGGAAAATTCAAACTTTTCAAATGGTTGAAAGTAAAAATGTACATATTTTGAAGGTTTATGAGTATTAAAAATATTTGGTAGAATATAATCCCATAATAGCCGCCATCGATTGGCAACTTCTCTGCACGCTATGTTGAGTTCCGGTCGCTTAACGAAAAATTTTTCATTGTTGTACATCATTGAGTTCGTTTGATTCGCCACTCGCTAATAATTATTTTTAACAATTTTTGGTACGTTTTGTTTGGGATTTTTAATCTTTTTCTGCTTTCTGGTTGAGATCTAAAGGAGGTAGAAGAGAGTGACTGAATGCCGTTCGGATATCCGAGAAGACATTTACCTGCCTTCACGCGGGTACAGTTTCTTAATTGAAAATGTTTCGGCCTGGAAAACGGCTCCATATTCTGGTAGGCGAAAGGATAACCTTAGGTTATATTGCTTAATGAAAACTCCTGCACCAACAATGTACTCATACTGACCCGTCCGTAAGGTCAGTTAAATAGGCCTTGCGAGAACTTGACCTTTCCTTAAGTGCAGTCACTGCGGCTTGGGAATTTCGTGCATGGTTTGTGGTCAGGGATGGGCGTTTTTGAATGAATTATTATTCAAATAAAAAATAAATTTTTATTCATCATTCAAGTAATTTGGAATGAAGAATAAATTTTCATTCATGATTCAAGTAANAGGTGGCAATCCTCTTCAAACGCTTCAAAAATATTCTAAAGATTTCTTAACGCTCTTTAGTTTAACACACATATATAAATTCCACTTCAATTACGTGGCAACCCTCTTGAAAATATTTTTATATTAAAACGTTCTTAGGACTCTATCGTCTGACACCCATATATAATTTCATTACCCAATGTGCTTTAGTTCACCTTAAACCTAATATTTTGAACAGGTGGCAACCCTTCTGCAAGTAGATTAGAAATAAACCTATTTGAAATTTATTTCGACTTATATCCATCTATTAATAATTTAATTTAATTTAATTTGAATTTAACATTT
>NW_016170239.1:0-1308 GCF_001687245.7 Rhagoletis zephyria
GGTTATAATCCCTAAGCGCAGCCGAAGGCCGCCTACGCAGAGAGAAGTTTTGAGTAAATATACCTACGTCCTTCTTTTCCTACAACACAGAAAGGAGAGTTCTACTTAGTAAAGGTTATTATAATCCCTAAGCGCGGCGGCAGGCCGCCTACGCATAGCGAAGTTCTACTCAAAAATACTTCCTCCCTTCTTTTTCTGCAACACAGAAAGGAGAGTCCTGCTTAATAAGGGTTATTATAATCCCTAAGCGCGGCGGCAGGCCGCCTACGCATAGAGAAGTTCTACTCAAAAATACTTCCTCCCTTCTTTTTCTGCTAAGGCCGAAGGCCGCCTACGCAGAGAAAAGTTGTGAGCAAATATACCTCCACCCTTCTTTTCCTACAACACAGAAAGGAGAGTCCTGCTTAATAAGGGTTATTATAATCCCTAAGCGCGGCCGAAGGCCGCCTACGCATAGAGAAGTTCTACTCAAAAATACTTCCTCCCTTCTTTTTCTGCTAAGGCCGAAGGCCGCCTACGCATAGAGAAGTTCTACTCAAAAATACTTCCTCCCTTCTTTTTCTGCAACACAGAAAGGAGAGTTCTACTTAGTAAGGGTTATAATCCCTAAGCGCGGCCGAAAGCCGCCTACGCAGAGAGAAGTTCTGAGCAAATATACCTCCGCCCTTATTTTCCTACAACGCAGAAAGGTGAGTTGTACTTAGTAAGGGTTATTATAATCCCTAAGCGCGGCGGAAGGCCGCCTACGCATAGAGAATTTCTACTCAAAAATACTTCCTCTTTCTTTTTCTGCAACACAGAAAGGAGAATTCTACTTAGTAAGGGTTATAATCCCTAAGCGCGGCCGAAGGCCGCCTACGCAGAGAGAAGTTCGGAGCAAATATACCTCCGCCTTTCTTTTCCTACAACACAGAAAGGAGTGTTCTGCTTAATAAGGGTTATTATAATCCCTAAGCGCGGCCGAAGGCCGCCTACGCAGAAAGAAGTTCTGCGCAAAAATACTTCCGGTCCCCTTTTCCGGCAACACAGAAAGGAGAATTCTACTTAGTAAGGGTTATAATCCCTAAGCGCGGCCGAAGGCCGCCTACGCAGAAAGAAGTTCTGCGCAAAAATACTTCCGGTCCCCTTTTCCGGCAACACAGAAAGGAGAGTTCTACTTAGTAAGGGTTATAATCCCTAAGCTCGGCCCAAGGCCGCCTACTCATAGAGAAGTTCTACTCAAAAATACTTCCTCCCTTCTTTTCCTACAACACAAAAAGGAGACTTCTACTTAGTAAGGGTTATAATCCCTAAGCGCGGCCGAAGGCC
>NW_016170239.1:1509-3825 GCF_001687245.7 Rhagoletis zephyria
ATAGAGAGAAGTTCTGAGCAAAAATACAACGCAGAAAGGAGAGTTCTACTTAGTAAGGGTTATAATCCCTAAGCGCGGCCGAAGGCCGCCTACGCAGAGAGAATTTCTTAGCAAATATACCGCCGCCCTTCTTTTCCTACAACACAGAAAGGAGAGTTCTACTTAGTAAGGGTTATAAGCCCTAAGCGCGGCCTAAGCCTAAGAAGGCCGCCCACGCAGAAATATTTCCGTCCCCCTTTTCCGGAAACACAGAATAGAGATTTCTACTTAGTAAGGGTTATAGTCCCTAAGCGTGGCCGAAGGCCGCCTACGCAGTAAGAAGTCCTGCTCAAAAATACTTCCGGCCCCATTTACCGACAACACAGAAAGGAAAGTTCTACTTAGTAAGGGTTATAATCCCTAAGCGCAGCCTAAGCCTAAGAAGGCCGCCCACGCAGAAATACTTCTGTCCCCTCTTTTCCGGCAACACAGAAAAGAGAGTTCTACTTAGTAAGGGTTATAATCCCTAAGCGCAGCCTAAGCCTAAGAAGGCCGCCCACGCAGAAATACTTCTGTCCCCTCTTTTCCGGCAACACAGAAAAGAGAGTTCTACTTAGTAAGGGTTATAATCCCTAAGCGCAGCCTAAGCCTAAGAAGGCCGCCCACGCAGAAATACTTCTGTCCCCTCTTTTCCGGCAACACAGAAAAGAGAGTTCTACTTAGTAAGGGTTATAATCCCTAAGCGCAGCCTAAGCCTAAGAAGGCCGCCCACGCAGAAATACTTCTGTCCCCTCTTTTCCGGCAACACAGAAAAGAGAGTTCTACTTAGTAAGGGTTATAATCCCTAAGCGCAGCCTAAGCCTAAGAAGGCCGCCCACGCAGAAATACTTCTGTCCCCTCTTTTCCGGCAACACAGAAAAGAGAGTTCTACTTAGTAAGGGTTATAATCCCTAAGCGCAGCCTAAGCCTAAGAAGGCCGCCCACGCAGAAATACTTCTGTCCCCTCTTTTCCGGCAACACAGAAAAGAGAGTTCTACTTAGTAAGGGTTATAATCCCTAAGCGCAGCCTAAGCCTAAGAAGGCCGCCCACGCAGAAATACTTCTGTCCCCTCTTTTCCGGCAACACAGAAAAGAGAGTTCTACTTAGTAAGGGTTATAATCCCTAATCGCGGCCGAAGCCCGCCTACGCAATTAGAAGTCCTGCTCAAAAATACTTCCGGCCCCATTTGCCGACAACACAGAAAGGGTTATATTCCCTAAGCGCGGCCGAAGGCCGTCTACGCAGGAAGAAGTTCTGAGCAAATATACCTCCGCCCTTTTTTTGCTACAACACAGAAAGGAGAGTTCTACTTAGTAAGGGTTATTATAATCCCTAAGCGCGGCCGAAGGCCGCCTACGCATAGAGAAGTTCTACTCAAAAAATATATTCTCCCTTCTTTTTCTGCAACACAGAAAGGAGAGTTCTACTTAGTAAGCAAAAATATTTCCGTCCCCCTTTTCCGGCAACACAGAAAGGGGAATTATACATAGTAAGGGATATAATCCCTAAGCGCGGCCAAAGGCAAAAATGCTTTTGCCCTCTTTTCCGTCAACACAGAAAGGAGAGTTCTAATTAGTAAGGGTTATAGTTCCCAAGCGAGGCCGAAGGCCGCCTACGCAGAGAGAAGTTCTGAGCAAATATACTTCCGCTCTTATTTTCCGGCAACACAGAAAGGAGAGTTCTACTTAGTATATATAGTTATATNATAGTAAGGGATATAATCCCTAAGCGCGGCCAAAGGCAAAAATGCTTTTGCCCTGTTTTCCGTCAACACAGAAAGGAGAGTTCTAATTAGTAAGGGTTATAGTTCCCAAGCGAGGCCGAAGGCCGCCTACGCAGAGAGAAGTTCTGAGCAAATATACTTCCGCTCTTATTTTCCGGCAACACAGAAAGGAGAGTTCTACTTAGTATATATAGTTATATTCCCCAAGCGCGGCCGAAGGCCGCCTAAGCAAAGAGAACACAGAAAGAAGAGCTCTACCTAGTAAGGGTTATAAGCCCTAAGCGCGGCCCAAGTCCGCCTACGTAGAGAGGAGTTCTGCGCAATAATACATCTGTCCCCTCTTTTCCGGCAACACAGAAAGGAGAGTTCTACTTAGTAAGGGTAATAATCACTAAGCGCGGCCAAAGGCCGCCTACGCAGAGAGAAGTTCTGAGCAAATATACCTCCGCCCTTCTTTTCCTACAACACAGAAAGGAGAGTTCTACTTAGTAAGGGTTATAATCCCTAAGCGCGGCCGAAGGCCGCCTACGCAGCGAGAAGTTCTGGGAATAAATACTATCGCGCCCCCCCCCCC
>NW_016170239.1:3860-5126 GCF_001687245.7 Rhagoletis zephyria
TACTTAGTAAGGGTTATAATCCCTAAGCGCGGCCGAAGGCCGCCTACGCAAAGAGAAGTTCTGAGCACAAATACGTCCGCCCTTCTTTTGCTCCAACACAGAAAGGTGAGTTCTAATTAGTAAGCAAAAATATTTCCGTCCCCCTTTTCCGGCAACACAGAAAGGGGAATTCTACTTAGTAAGGGATATAATCCCTCTGCGCGGCTGAAGGCCGCCTACGCAGAAAGAAGTTTTGCGCAAAAATACTTCTGTCCCTCTTTTCCGTCAACACTCAAAGGAGAGTTCTAATCAGTAAGGGTTATAATCGCAAAGCGCGGCCGAAGGCCGCCTACGCAGAGAGAAGTTTTGCGCAAAAATACTTCTGTACCCCCTTTTGCGGCAACACAGAAAGGAGAGTTCTACTTAGTAAGGGTTATAATCCCTAAGCGCGGCCGAAGGCCGCCTACGCAGAGAGAAGTTTTGCGCAAAAATACTTCTGTACCCCCTTTTCCGGCAACACAGAAAGGAGAGTTCTAATTATTAAGGGTTATAATCCCTAAGCGCGGCCGAAGGCCGCCTACGCAGAAAGAAGTTCTGCGCAAAAATACTTCCGGTCCCCTTTTCCGGCAACACAGAAAGGAGAGTTCTACTTAGTATATATAGTTATATTCCCCAAGCGCGGCCGAAGGCCGCCTAAGCAAAGAGAACACAGAAAGAAGAGCTCTACGTAGTAAGGGATATGAGCCCTAAGCGCGGCCCAAATCCGCCTACGTAGAGAGGAGGTCTGCGCAAAAATACATCTGTCCCCTCTTTTCCGGCAACACAGTAAGGAGAGTTCTACTTAGTAAGGGTTATAATCCCTAAGCGCGGCCGAAGGCCGCCTACGCAGAAAGAAGTTCTGCGCAAAAATACTTCCGGCCCCCTTTTCCGGCAACACAGAAAGGAGAATTCTACTTAGTAAGGGTTATAATCCCTAAGCGCGGCCGAAGGCCGCCTACGCAGAGAGAAGTTCTGAGCACAAATACGTCCGCCCTTCTTTTCCTCCAACACAGAAAGGTGAGTTCTACTTAGTAAGCAAAAATAGTTCCGTCCCCTTTTCCGGCAACACAGAAAGGGGAACTCTACTTAGTAAGGGATATAATCCCTCTGCGCGGCTGAGGGCCGCCTACGCAGAGATAAGTTTTGCGCAAAAATATTTCTGTCCCTCTTTTCCGTCAACACCGAAAGGAGAGTTCTAATCAGTAAGGGTTATAATCCCAAAGCGCGGCCGAAGGCCGCCTACGCAGA
>NW_016170239.1:5197-5371 GCF_001687245.7 Rhagoletis zephyria
TGAAAGGAGAGTTCTAATTAGTAAGGTTTATAATCCCTAAGCGCGGCCGAAAGCCGCCTACGCAGAGAGAAGTTCTGCGCAAAAATACTTCCGCCCTTCTTTTCCGGCAACACAGAAAGGAGAATTCTACTTAGTAAGGGTTATAATCCCTAAGCGCGGCCGAAGGCCGCCTAC
>NW_016170239.1:5393-6059 GCF_001687245.7 Rhagoletis zephyria
GTAGGCGGCCTTCGGCCGCGCTTAGGGATTATAACCCTTACTAAGTAGAACTCTCCTTTCTGTGTTGCAGGAAAAGAAGGGCGGAAGTATTTTTGCACAGAACTTCTTTATGAGTAGGCGGCCTTCGGCCGCGCCTAGGGATTATAACCTTTACTAAGTAGACCTCTCCTTTTTGTGTTGCAGAAAAAGAAGAGAGGAAGTATTTTTGAGTAGAACTTCTCTATGAGAGGAGTTCTGAGCAAATATCCTTCCGCCCTTCTTTTCCTGCAACACAGAAAGGAGAGTTCTACTTAGTAAGGGTTATAATCCCTAAGCGCGGCCAAAGCCACCTACGCAGAGAAAAGTTCTGCGCAAAAATATTTATATTCCATCTTTTCCGGCAACACAGAAAGGAGAGTTCTACTTAGTAAGGGTTATAATCCCTAAGCGCGGCCAAAGCCACCTACGCAGAGAAAAGTTCTGCGCAAAAATATTTATATTCCATCTTTTCCGGCAACACAGAAAGGAGAGTTCTACTTAGTAAGGGTTATAATCCCTAAGCGCGGCCAAAGCCACCTACGCAGAGAAAAGTTCTGCGCAAAAATATTTATATTCCATCTTTTCCGGCAACACAGAAAGGAGAGTTCTACATAGTAAGGGTTATAATCCCCAAGCGCGGCCGAAGCC
>NW_016170239.1:13418-13995 GCF_001687245.7 Rhagoletis zephyria
TTCTACTTAGTAAGGGTTATAATCCCTAAGCGCGGCCGAAGGCAGCCTACGCAATAAGAAGTCCTGCTCAAAAATACTTCCGGCCCCATTTGCCGACAACACAGAAAGGGTTATAATCCCTATGCGCGGCCGAAGGCCGCCTAAGCAGAGAGAAGTTCTGAGCAAATATACCTCCGCCCTTTTTTTGCTACAACACAGAAAGGAGAGTTCTACTTAGTAAGGGTTATAATAATCCCTAAGCGCGGCCGAAGGCCGCCTACGCATAGAGAAGTTATGCGCAAAAATAATTCTGTCCCCTCTTTTCCGGCAACACAGAAAGGAGAGTTCTACTTAGTAAGGGTTATATTCCCTAAGCGCGGCCGAAGGCCGCCTACGCATAAAGAATTTCTGCGCAAAAACACTTCCGGTCCCCTTTTCCGGCAAAATAGAAAAGAGAATTCTACTTAGTAAGGGTTACAATCCTTGAGCGCGGCCGAAGGCCGCCCACGCAGAAAGAAGCTCTGAGCAAAAATACTTCCGCCCTTCTTTTGCCGCAACACTTAGTAAGGCTTCTAATCCCTAAGCGCGGCCGAAGGCC
>NW_016170239.1:14224-16108 GCF_001687245.7 Rhagoletis zephyria
CAGAAAGGAGAGTTCTACTTAGTAAGGGTTATAATCCCCAAGCGCGGCCTAAGCCTAAGAAGGCCGCCCACGCAAAAATATTTCCGTCCCCCTTTTCCGGAAACACAGAAAAGAGAGTTCTACTTAGTAAGGGTTATAATCCCTAAGCGCGACCCAAGGCCGCCTACGCAGAGGATTTCTGCGCAAAAATACTTCTGTCCCCTCTTTTCCGGCAACACAGAAAAGAGAGTTCTACTTAGTAAGGGTTATAATCCCTAAGCGCGACCCAAGGCCGCCTACGCAGAGGATTTCTGCGCAAAAATACTTCTGTCCCCTCTTTTCCGGCAACACAGAAAAGAGAGTTCTACTTAGTAAGGGTTATAATCCCTAAGCGCGACCCAAGGCCGCCTACGCAGAGGATTTCTGCGCAAAAATACTTCTGTCCCCTCTTTTCCGGCAACACAGAAAAGAGAGTTCTACTTAGTAAGGGTTATAATCCCTAAGCGCGACCCAAGGCCGCCTACGCAGAGGATTTCTGCGCAAAAATACTTCTGTCCCCTCTTTTCCGGCAACACAGAAAAGAGAGTTCTACTTAGTAAGGGTTATAATCCCTAAGCGCGGCCGAAGGCCGCCTACGCAGAAAGAAGTTCTGCGCAAAAATACTTCCGGCCCCCTTTTCCGGCAACACAGAAAGGAGAATTCTACTTAGTAAGGGTTATAATCCCTAAGCGCGGCCGAAGGCCGCCTACGCAGAGAGAAGTTCTGAGCAAATATACTTCCGCCCTTCTTTTCCTGCAACACAGAAAGGAGAGTTCTACTTAGTAAGGGTTATATTCCCTAAGCGCGGCCGAAGGCCGCCTACGCAGAGAGAAGTTCTGAGCAAATATACCTCCGCCCTTTTTTTGGTACAACACAGAAAGGAGAGTTCTACTTAGTAAGGGTTATTATAATCCCTAAGCGCGGCCGAAGGCCAGATACGCATAGAGAAGTTCTACTCAAAAATACTTCCTCCATTCTTTTTCTTCAACACAGAAAGGAGAGTTCTACTTAGTAATGGTTATAATCCCTAAGCGCGGCCGAAGGCCGCCTACGCAGAGAGAAGTTCTGAGCAAATATACCTCCGCCCTTTTTTTGGTACAACACAGAAAGGAGAGTTCTACTTAGTAAGGGTTATTATAATCCCTAAGCGCGGACGAAGGCCAGATACGCAGAGAGAAGTTCTGAGTAAATATACCTACGAGCCCTACGCAGCGAGAAGTTCTGAGCATAAATACTTCCGCCCTTCTTTTCCTCCAACACAGAAAGGTGAGTTTTACTTAGTAAGCAAAAATATTTCCGTCCCCCTTCTCCGGCAACACAGAAAGGGGAATTCTACTTAGTAAGGGTTATTATAATCCCTAAGCGCGGACGAAGGCCAGATACGCAGAGAGAAGTTCTGAGCACAAATACGTCCGCCCTTCTTTTCCTCCAACACAGAAAGGTGAGTTTTACTTAGTAAGCAAAAATATTTCCGTCCCCCTTCTCCGGCAACACAGAAAGGGGAATTCTACTTAGTAAGGGATATAATCCCTCTGCGCGGCTGAAGGCCGCCTACGCAGAGAGAAGTTCTGAGCACAAATACGTCCGCCCTTCTTTTCCTCCAACACAGAAAGGTGAGTTTTACTTAGTAAGCAAAAATATTTCCGTCCCCCTTCTCCGGCAACACAGAAAGGGGAATTCTACTTAGTAAGGGTTATAATCCCTAAGCGCGGCCGAAGGCCGCCTACGCAGAGAGAAGTTCTGAGCAAGTATACCTTTGACCCTCTTTTCCTGCAACACAGAGAGGAGAAGGCCGCCTACGCAGAGAGAAGTTCTATTCAAAAATACTTCCTCCCTTCTTTTTCTGCAACACAGAAAGGAGAGGTC
>NW_016170240.1:0-1355 GCF_001687245.7 Rhagoletis zephyria
TTGTTCCTCTCAGTGAAATTCCTGATAAAAGCATTCAGTGTTATTGTGTGGGCCATTTCCGCGTCTCTAGCTCTGTAGATATTAAGTTATTTTCGCCGACCAGCTATTATTTGAGCTAGAAGGAGTCTTGATTTACGCTACAACAATTCTCTCTCTATGGGAAAATCTTTCACTACACGTCGCCACTCCCATTGTACTTCTGAGTTCACTGCTTCCCGTCTTAAATAATGTGAATGTTTGTGAGTTCTGGGTTTTTGCACTTTCACGCTAGAACGGCTAAACGAATTTCAATGAAACGAATTAAAATCAAATAGTTTATAAGGTAAATAAAATACTACAACCGTGTGGGTGTCAGACAATAACGGTTCAAGAACGGATTATTTGGAAAATATTTTTGAAGAGGGTTGCCACCTTTTCAAGAGTAAAACTTAATTTAATTAACAAGTTAAATAAAGTCTCTTATTAGGGTTTATCAAATGCAAGATTTTTAAAAACTTTATTTCGAACATATTTTCGACGAGGGTTGCCACCAGTTTGGAAATTCAATATTAATAAAGTTAGCAAGTTAAGCGAAATATTTTAATAGATGTGTCAAACGAGAGAGGTTTAATTAAGTTTCATTCCTGCCACCTGCTTAAAAACTTAAAATGAAGTTATTAAGTTAAATGAAATCTTTCAATATATACATATATCTAATTTTGTACAGGTGTATATGTCAATCGAAAAGAGTTAAAAATGCCTTCTGTTCTTGTTTACTTTTTTGAGGAGGATTGGCGCTGATCAGCAGCCATAAGTTATCGGTGCCATTGCGAGTAGCCATTTGTCGACATATAAAGCTAAAGAGACTAAATGGTGGCGCGATGAGAACACAGTATCGGTCTGTCAAAATTGGAATTGAGTTCACTCTTAAACTGTCACTGACCACTCAAAGTTCCTATAGGGTCGCTCTTGCAAGCACGCTTACAAACTATGTAAGCTAGCTCAATCTGCAGCGAAAACGTTGCAGGAATACGAAAAAGGTTTTCTGGACGCAAATCAAGCACACAGATACATAAACAAGCGAGAGAAAAAAAATCAAAAAATAAAAGATAGCAGCTGGACATTGAGAATAAGGGAACAATAAAATCACAAAATACTTACATACATACAGTGACGAACAAAAGTGTTGGCACAGTGAATTTTTCGCAATATATGCAAAGTTTTTTATTCTAATTTATTTTCGATAATTTTTTATAAAAGTATTGTTCATTCTACACCAGAAAACACAATAATAAAATTTCTAAACTTTGTGCAAAACTCACGAAAATTCATTAAATTTGCACACTAATTTGCAACTTTTTATTCCGATTTTTTAG
>NW_016170240.1:14042-16107 GCF_001687245.7 Rhagoletis zephyria
CACGGTTCCCGTAGTTTTTTCTTTCGGTTTTAAAGAGGAACCGACAACCAAAGGCGAGACAAAGGTAGCTACTGACTACTATTTCAAGAAAATTAAGCTTGAAGTAGCAAGCTGGTAGACCAAATATGCCTCATATTTGTGTGTGAAGCCTTGCAAGCTTCGCTAAGAAATCAAGACAGAGGCAGGCCTCTACGCCCACGTCTTGAAATCGAGTTTAAAACAAATTAAAGTTTCAAGCGCTGCCACTAGTTGTACGGGTATAATCCCATCAGACTCTGCTACCTTATACGGTTTAAAGCTTTATATCGCCCAAATAAAGATGTAGTACACCGATATCGTGAGTTCAGTCCTTACCTATGGCGCCCCAGTATGGCGCCAGCTCTTAGCAGACAATACAAAGTCAATAAAATCACGAGCTACATGGTATGCGATTTCCTTTCCGTAGAGAATGGAGAAGGGGCCAAGCTGATTATAAGGAAGCCAACTGCATTTACACTGACGGGTCCAAGATAGGCTGCGATGTGGGGGTAGGAAGTGGCGTCAATCGCTCCCTACGGCTGGCAAACCATGCTAGCATATTTCAAGCTGAAGTACTGGGCATACGTAAGATCTTTAGGATATTAAATAATAGTGCTACTAGGAATGAAAAAAACGGTGCTTTACTTAGACAGCCTGCCACCACTCCTAGCCATATCATTTACTGAAACCAAGTCTAGGGTAGCCATAGAATGCAAGACGTTCCGTGACTCAGTCAACAGCCATCTCTCTTGTCTGTGTACTCGGCCTTAGGAGTATAGAAGGCAACGAGAGATTAGACGTACTTGTAAGATAGCACGTGAGTTTTGTCCGGAATATATCAGGGAAAGAACAGCAGAGTTGCTAAGTATGTCAGGGGTGAAAGTATTTGGGAATGTAGCGACTATGACCAGTAGCAGGCGTCTAGGAAAACATGCCTATAGAGTAGGGCTTCTATAGAATGAAATAACTGAAGCTGCCGGCTAGAGGGAAGCGAATAAACAGTATTTAATTTCTAATGCTACAATTAGACGTATGAACAAATTCATAAGCGGGTCAAGGTGGTTTGTTTAAAGTGCAAAAATGTTTGAGAGGTGGGCTACGGTAGAATGAAATTGTCGACGAGAAGTGCAGCAAAATTCCGCTAATTGAATCTTAAGAGTGGCGACTTGGGAGGCACTCCAACCAACCAAACAACAGGTACAATCTGCATTCCGTCCACAGGAAGGTCGATCGTGCTTGTTCCTCTCAGTGAAATTCCTGATAAAAGCATTCAGTGTTATTGTGTAGGCCATTTCCGCGTCACTAGCTCTGTAGATATTAAGTTATTTTCGCCGACCAGCTATTATTTGAGCTAGGAGGAGTCTTGATTTACGCTACAACAATTCTCTCTCTATTGGAAAATCTTTCACTACACGTCGCCACTCCCGTCGTACTTCTGAGTTCACTGCTTCCCGTCTTAAATAATGTGAATGTTCGTGAGTTCTGGGTTTTAGTACTTTCACTCTAGAACGGCTAAACGAATTTCAATGAAACGAATTATAATCAAATAGTTTATAAGGTAAATAAAATATTACAACCGTGTGGGTGTCAGACAATAACGGTTCAAGAACGGATTATTTGGAAAATATTTTTGAAGAGGGTTGCCACCTTTTCAAGAGTAAAAATTAATTTAATTAACAAGTTAAATATAGTCTTTTATTAGGGTTTATCAAATGCAAGATTTTTAAAAACTTGATTTCGAACATATTTTCGATGAGGGTTGCCACCAGTTTGGAAATTCAACATTAATAAAGTTAGCAAGTTAAGCGAAATATTTTAATAGATGTGTCAAACGAGAGAGGTTTAATTAAGTTTCATTCCTGCCACCTGCTTAAAAACTTAAAATGAAATAAGTTATTAAGTTAAATGAAATCTTTCAATATATACATATATCTAATTTTGTACAGATGTATATGTCAATCGAAAAGAGTTAAAAATGCCTTCTATTCTTGTTTACTCTTTTGAGGAGGATTGGCGCTGATCAGCAGCCATAAGTTATCGGTGCCAT
>NW_016170241.1:0-16106 GCF_001687245.7 Rhagoletis zephyria
ACTGCATTTCTTTTATTGTATTTTCGGGATGCACCTGACCGTGTTTTTTTAACAAAAGTGACAGGTGTCACAAAAGTCGATATTCAATAGTGCAATATATTGGAACAAATTAACTATTTTTCGGTGGAATTTAGATCCGAAAAAAAAATGTTAAATACTACTCTCAATTTTGAAATATATTTCGCAAAAGAAAAAAAGGAAAATGATTGATACCACTTCCCTGTTTACAAATCTAGAGTACCACTGTCCAATATAAGGGACGCTAAAACTAAGAGTTCTACAAAATTAGCCGGTAAACAGATTTTCAGATTTTTAGCTTCAGCGGCTCATTTTTTGTACTGACGGAGTTGAGTATAATTTTAACATCCGTGGAAATTGGGAACAACCTGTTTGAGCTGTTCGACAAGACCAATCTAAATCACCAATGCAGCATAACGCAATTTAACAAAAGCACTTTTAGAGAAATTCTAGGTATTCAGATTTGTAGGCCGGTAAATAGAGTGCAATAGAGTGCAAACTTAAATGGACTACAAAATGTCGCTTATTTTTCTACAATTTTTGTTATGTATGTATATTTACAAGTCACACGTGTGCTACAAATAAAAATGAAATAAATAACATCCGGGAAGTGTTACTAATTTTCATGTCAAATAAATCAAAAATCGAAATATGAAATTTGCCAAAGTGAAATATGAAATTTGACTTACGCACTTAAAATCCCGTAACGTAACAGTATATGTCAATTTATAAAATTTCAGCGATCTGTGAGTACTTGCAAATTTGCAATGCAATTTTTCTTCACTTTTTTCGTCTTCTGTTTTTAACTTTGGCGAACGAGTGTTTTTTCTTTCAAAAATGCGGGTTAAAACCGACTGAGTTACTCAGATAAGGGACGGCCGTTTTCAAGGCCACACGCGATAAAAATTTCAAGCTTCCTTACACTCTAGAGAAAATCTCAAATTCTGAAATGGCACAAAAAACGCCGAAACACATAAACTAAAGATTGAGTCGTAGATTACGGATCTGTGTGCCATTTTTCCAGATCATCTAATTTTCCTTTTTATGTGAAAAAAATTCAAAATGTTAGCAAGGAAAAAACTAAAAAAATAACAAATATTTGGTAAATTTCTTTCATTTGTATGGAAGCCTATTCTTTGGTCAAAAATATCAAGCTACTAAAAATGAAAATGGATGAATAAATAAACAAGCTGTGAATGAACAAATGAAAAGGTCCAATAAGTTTGTTATGGAATAGGAGAAGGAAATAATGTTACTCATACGCCATATCGTACTTAGCCGGTGGTGTAGGTGGCGTATGAGACAGTACCGATTTTGAGAAAATTGTCCCGATTTTTCATATTTGTACCGATTAATTTCCAATTTTCAGCGTTTTCTTTATTAATTCAATAAGAGTCTGCCTGTACTCTGGCCCAAAAACAATTTTTCGCACAAACGTGGCAGCAATTTCGTTGTCACAAAGGTCCCAGCATCCTTATTTGATATTTGGTTATGTTTTATTCTGTCAAACTGGCACTCTCGCTATATTGCAGTCTATCATTATTGTCTAAATTTTTTTTAAGGTTTTTATGGTTATTTGTTAATTTTTTTTTTAATGAAACGATTCTAACTTGTATTTAGTGAAATTATAAAAAATAATACTAATTCCCTCAAAAAAATCATGGATATGAAATATATAAGATGTAGATACAGTGACGAAATATAAATAGAGGAGAAACATTTTAGCATTCTTTGGCAATGCCCTTTTCAATAATGTAGTGTTCATTATTTTTTTTAAGGAAAGGGGAGCTCGTTATCTAACAAAAACCATGTAAGTCATAATTGCAAACTTTGCTCAAAAATTAGCAAAATTCGACAAAAGTTCATAAAAAATTTTGTGCTTTTTAATTGGATTTCTTTGAAACATACTAAGTATACAGTTTTGTAGCCCATTCAATTTAAAGTGCAATTTTTAAGTAGCTAGGACACGTTTTTAAACAATTAAAAGTAGCCAAAACTTTTCAAAATGTCAAAATTTTAAAGTTTTATTCTCTTTTTTTTTTAATAAAGCTGTATAAAGACTTTATGTATTTTTATTCTAAAAAAAAAAATTGTACTTTCGTTTCCGATGCTTTATCCCCGCTTTTTGGTCACAGAAATCTGGCCACCCTACGTATGAGAAATATTTTCCATGGTTAAGTTTGATTTTTTTTCTTTCCCAATGCAAACTTAAAATAAAGTGACCGAATTTAGAAAAATTAAGTTTTTTGTCTCGGAGTTTTTAGTGTCATTTTAGCGTCCCTATTGTTTTATTGGTTTTCTCTTACTGAAAATAAACCATCAACTCAAACCAATAAATAAGACTGTCAATGCATTTTTTTAATGACGATAATAAATATTAATTTTCATGATATTATCTAAAAAAAATCCTTGGTCAGTGTGCGTTATTTTAAGTAATACCAAAAACAAACTTTTTTGTCATAATAAAAAAATTTTTAGATGCATAAAGAATTGTTCCACTGCCTCGGACACCCATTATAGAGCTTATTGTTCTCCGTAAAATTAAATTAATTTTACTACTGAATATTCACAATTTAATGTATATAAGTACAGTAAGTATTGAACAGATTAAGGAATTTTTTGACTGCAAAAGTAGTAAAAATATTTATTACCTGCTTTGGTTATTTAGGATAGATTAAGTGCTTAAGTTCGTATTTTATTAGATACGAAATATACATACATACGAATAGACATTTTAACCATTTTATGGAAAAAATGGAAATGGATCAATCAGGAACTCAATGTTTTGATTTATTTCCGCTGCTATTTAATAACAGCACAAATGGACGTGTATTGAATCGTTAAAAGTATTTAAGCATTTCCATTGGAAATTTACTTAACATAGGAATCTGAATTTATTCTACATATATTTAAAAAAGTAAAAATGCGAAATGGGTCATAAGAAGTTAGCAATAAATCTGCATTAGTGTGCAAAAGGAAATACATTTCAGAAACATCCAATAAAGACGATATAAAAAAGAAAGTCCCTTAATTCTTATGACAAGGTAAAGATTCACATCACCTTAACAAAAATGGATGAATGGAGTTTCGCTTTTAATATTTACAATGTTTTTCAAGCAAAATTTTTTTGATATTTTCTTATAAAAAACTTGATAAATGGTGTTTCGTTTTCAATATTTATAATGTTGTTCAAGCAAAAATTTTTTGATATTTTACTATAAAAATAATGCTCATGGTTTAATAAAAACTATATAAATCACACATTCAAATTTCGTTCAGAACTTAGAAAAATTCCGCAAATTTTTATCTAAATTTCGAGTTTTTTAACCAGAATTTTTAGAAATTTTTCGGGTATGCAGTTAACAAGCTTATACAATTCTAGTAAAATGAGTGACAGTTTTGAGCGGCCCATTGATTTTTAATCATTTTTTTCTGACGGCTTTTGCGGTATTTCTTTCATATAAAAAGCGAAAGTGGCATTAACTTTTTTTTATCTTTTTCGCAAAAGGTCTTGCAAATATTCTTCCACAAGAAATTCCTATCTATATGGAGAAAGTGCAAAACGCCGTCAACACAAAAATTAGAATTACTAAAAATCTATGCGATTTTTTGGCCGCTCAAAACTTGTACTTATCGTACTAGAATTCTATAAGCTTGTTAACTGCTCACATAAAAACATTCTAAAAATTATGGTTAAAAAGCTCGAGATTTAGATACAAATTTGTGAACAAAATTTGAAAGTATGATTTAAGTAGTTTTTATTAGTCGAAAAATTTTTTGTTTGAAATACATTGTAAATATTTAAAACGAAACACCATTCAACGATTTTTGACCGCCACTGAAAGAAAGGAAACCGTCGGAAAATAACCACACACATTTTGCAAATTGCCGCCCACTTAGGCCGAGGCCACGCAATGAGCGACCTGTGAGCGGCATTTCTGAGTGGCTGAGCGGCGCCGCTAAGAAATAGAGCTGGTTCTAATTTTCAGTTAATCGCTGCGCGGCAAACAATAAACAAATAACAAAAGTTGACATAGAGCAATTGATTTTGTTAAAAACTCTCGTGGACTTCTGATAACTTTTTTTTGCTGACGGTGTTGTGCAATTTTTCCTCCATTTAAGAAAGTTCGAACGTAAAGTATGGAAGAAAGTGCACAACACCATCAGTAAAAAATACATAAAAAATCAACGGGATTTTTTAGAAGCATGAAACATGCACTTCATGTACAAAACAGCATATCAATTTTTTTTTAAGATTCTGATTAAAAATATGAAAATGTTGGTGAAACTTTGTAGAATTTTTAGAATCTTGGTAATTTTCTGAAGTAGGTTTTGAAATTTACCTGCTCTCTAAACACACTGGAGGAAATAGTACTAAATAAACAAAAGAAAAATTAAACGAATCTTCACATATTGAGATGTTTAATACTCACAAATATTATATCTGGATAGGAATTCTATCGGGGTCTACAATAAAATTTAACTTTTTGCAAAAACCCGATGTTTAACACCTTACCAAATATATCTCAATATAAGTTTTCAAAAACAAATTACAAAAAATTTTTGATTCTCACAAAATAAACCATCTCGTCATAAGGAAACATATTTTAAAAATAGTTCTTGAAAAAATCCCTTTTTTTAACCCCGTTTTCTACAGAGAATTAAAAAAGTATTACGATGGTATAATTTTAAATTCCTAATTTACTGGTCTTCACTATGCAAATCAACTTCAAAATCTTCAGCTATTAAAAGCTAAGTTAGCTCTAGCACAATCTTTCTTTAGCTTTAAAACGACGTTAAGATGAAGTATTCATGGCGAGCAGAACCCGAGATATAACGCTTTTGAAGAAGTACATGATTAGTCAGAATCACGAAAAAATGCAAACTATGACAGATCTTATCTCCGAAGGAACAAAAAGAAAAAATGCCTCGAACGCTTGTTAGCTTATTTCATTTATAGTTTCCGAAAAAAGAAAAAATTTGAAGCGAATCGGAGACATTACATAATTTTTTTACGAAATCCGTCCGAATTAAAAAAGAATGGCTCATATACGAAAGCTTCACTATTTCGAAATTTCGGACGTTAATTTACCCAACGCTAACAACAATCTATTAAAAAAAATAAGACTATTATATAACTTTGGAAAATGGGCGTGGGAAACATATGTTTCACGTGCGTCGGGAAATATATGTTCGGCTTAATCAGAACTTGGGCTTCTTTACTTGTTTTTATTAAGTTTGGTAAAACGAGGGGTTACATGGCGTATGAGTAACAAACTTTTCTGCTCGTAAATATTAGCTTAGTATTTCCCATAAAAATTAGGTATAGAATTTCTTTCAGTAGGATATTTCTTCCATCTTGATCTCAATCCAATGAAATTAAATCGTCAGTGATGGAAGCAGCGATGTGTGAATTGTCTATAGTTTTTAATTAATTGAAAATAATTCCTATAGCTTTACAAAAGATTTTAAAAAATTGTTTACAAATATCCTTTTTTTATATTTTTAACCGACTTCAAAAAAAGGAGGCCATCAATTCTGGAAAACAAACTGTTGAACCACCCTATTATACATAGAATTGGTATTATAATTTTGTGAGTTCCAGGAGCAGAAATATCGGCCCACCAAAATGACTTGGGCGTCAAGTTGAGTCAATTTACATAGCTATGTATGTCCGTCAGTTTTCGACATATCCTACTGCAATTTCGTAAGCGGGTGTATTTTAATCCAGCGGCTATTAATCCTTTGTTAGAACCGAAATATATACAAAGCTCCGTACAATCGATATTTCAGTTTGAAGGCTATTTCAGTTATTTTCCATTTCATACCAAATTCGTTTAATTTGGATTAGCAGTTTATTAGTAATTAGGAAAGGACTTAAAAAATATTTGGCCAAGTTTAACTGTTATTACTGGATTATAAAAAATAAAAGTCCATGTTGACCGATTGTTTTATTTCGAATAAAATAAAAGTTCAAAAACAACCTTTTCTAACGACTTTTATTATAAAAGTTATACAAGTCCAGGTCCCTGGATCAAAGTTAAATTCTTTGATATTCATGAAAGGCATGGAGACTTCGGCACACTCCATGTAATTTTCAACTACAAATTGTACTTCAAATCACAATTTCTTTAACATATCATTCCAAATACCTTTTCTATAATTACAATCAGTTATCGAATCGGTGACTCCCAAATGTACACGGCAAACAGCAACTTCACTGTGTATTTTCGTAGCGAAAAGCAATCAGAGTAATTTATTTATGTACGCCCTCAAAGCGCCATTGTGTTTTAAGTAAAATACTTTTTTCACTTAAGCTCAATCAATGTAATGTAAATAATAAATTTACTGCTTTACTTTGCACAATTTTTTATTTTGGTTTATTTCTATGAATGGATAATTTTTTTTTTGAAGTACCGCCACGCAAAAGCAATTTATATTTTTTGTTAACCAGGTGATTAAATAGGTATGTATGTATATATTTTATTACGAATATTTTTTTAGCCAACATTGAGAATAACACTTCAAAAACGCATCAGCAATGCGAAAAAACATTTTAAATACTTCAANCCAGGTGATTAAACTTGTATGTGTGTACATTTGTTAATATGTATGTATGTATATATTTAATTACGAATATTTGTTTAGCCAACATTAATAATCACACTTCAAAAACGCATCAGCAATGCGAAAAAACATTTTAAATACTTCAAATTCTTTTATCACAAGTTGAGAATTGACGAATGTGTGCATCAGTGCAGCATCACATAGTTTTAGGCGCATATGCCCGCACACAATTGTGCTCGTGAGCGCACACTTTGTTATTTTATGATTTCACCGCCAATTAAATCCAACATAAACACAACAATCAAGCCGTATTTTTTCATAGAGTTTGACTTTGCCTTCTAGCCACTGACGAANAATTCTTTTATCACAAGTTGAGAATTGACGAATGTGTGCATCAGTGCAGCATCACATAGTTTTAGGCGCATATGCCCGCACACAATTGTGCTCGTGAGCGCACACTTTGTTATTTTATGATTTCACTGCCAATTAAATCCAACATAAACACAACAATCAAGCCGTATTTTTTCATAGAGTTTGACTTTGCCTTCTAGCCACTGGCGAATGAGCAGAACTTTTACTTTGCTTTTTTCACAACTTGTTTTTGTTTTTTTTTTTGTGTTTTGCTTTTCTTATTTTTTTATTTTTATTATTTATGAAATGGCATGCACTACCGGTCAAAGGGCCTCCCGTGCCACGTTGATATGTGCGTGTGTGTGAGGTCTTTTATGTTCACCAAATAACTGTGGTGAACAGCACATACCAAAAGTATGCCGAGACCACGCGTTTGGTGCGAACTAAAGTTTCACGCGGCTTAGACTACACTGAAACGTGCCGCTTCATTGGCAAAGGATATGAGCTCTTTCGGAACGACGTACAGTTGTGACGATGATATTGACGATGATGATGATGATGACTACGCTAGCGCTGGCAGGACACACAGCACAAGGCACACTCGCCACATACATGCACACATACATACTTGTGAGCTATACACGAGCAACTCGTTGGCCAACGACGCTTACGGCGATGACACCGACGGTAATGACTACGAAGAAGATGATGGCCCGCAAGAAGCCAAGAGTCAAAGCCAATTTAGCTATGCAACAGTAATTCTGTGACTGCAGCACCGAGCAAAGCAGTGTAACGGTATTTTACAGCTTCCACTATGTTGCTTGATGCAAGGCAAACGCCATACATGCGCACACCTCCAAAGGGTTCGAGTGATGATGTATAGGAATTTATAAAATTTTTGAATGCAAACAAACACGCTGTTCTAAAGAGTAAAGAGAGAGCAGAAGACGTAGCAAAGCTTTTATGCAGTGAGAGCAAAGAAATCGAAACATAGTAGAGAGCGAGTTGGAAACGGGAGTGCACGTGAAAACAGCTGATTGTAGTTTACAAAATTTCAAGCCAATACTAAATGGCGCCAAAATTTGGAATGAAAAGCGCATGCGCCAAGTTGTTAGTACTTTTGAATTCCCAGTATTTTAGTTATTTTCGTACATACTTTGCGGTTTTTTATTTCATATTTTCTCTCCCTCTCTCTTTTTACCTCCCGCTGAAAACTCTCGCTTTTGATAGTCCCTCTATGAGTTGACAATTATGCTAACATAGTGAAGAGCGAGTTGCCTAATCCAATCTTCACAAACTTTATAATATATGGCATTGGGGCAGTCGGTCGTGGTGATAAGACCAAACACAGCATAATGAAAATATAGCGTACACACACACACATATACCACATCTAGCCGCATATCGCACCAACAAAGGACGATTGGCGCGCATTTACAATGTTGAACTTATATTTGTTTATGCATCTGTATTTGTGAGTCTGCTGATTGGCTTTGCCATTGGACTATTGTGTATGTTTGCATGACGTATGTACGTATGTACATATGTATATATTTATTTATTTGCGTGCGTGCATTTAAGCCCTACGAGTGAGTTCTTCAACAAATGTTGTGTGGATTATAATTTATGCCCGACCTCTTTTCGTTTTACAACTAAATGCTCATAGCTTGGAATTAGCAGGCAAGTGCTTTATTTTCACAAAAAAAAAAAACAAATTAAAAAAGTGGCCTCCGAATGTTATTTTGTACACCAAGTGCATATACTTATTGAAGTTTTCAAGATTTTCGTGTCAAATATTGGTCGTTTGTATTACAAAGTACCGATTATCCGGCGTACTTCACTACGCCTTAAGATTTTTTTGATACCCGTATTCTAATATTTCATTTATTTTATTAATTTAACTGAATACAATTTTTCAAACAGGCGGCCAGCCTCCTCGAAAATATTTTCGTTTTGAAGTTTGATACCCATATTGCAATATTTAGTTTATCTTATCAGTTAAATTAAATTCAAAATTTCAAACATGTGGCAATGTCCACAAAAATATTTT
Source organism: Rhagoletis zephyria (assembly GCF_001687245.7). Classification (NCBI taxonomy): domain Eukaryota; kingdom Metazoa; phylum Arthropoda; class Insecta; order Diptera; family Tephritidae; genus Rhagoletis; species Rhagoletis zephyria. Next base: position 8,987 of record NW_016170241.1, read on the forward strand.
CAGATGGCAAATCTCTAAACAAACATATAGACAGACAGACAGACAAAAATTCTAAAAATTGTTGATTTGGCTTCTATTGCTCTATTAAAGTCCCCTCTCTGGCTGCCGAGATAGATCGATCTTGCATTCAGCCAACGATATGTGCTCCACGATTCGAATCACAAGCATTCAGATTTGAAAATAAAAGCCGGTTCATGGGCATGCCACTTTTATGAGCTGTTAAGCCGCCAAAATACCGAATACGGGAGAAATACGAGACACTAAAAGAAATACAGAACATTTGGCGTCCCGTATGAAATAAATTAATTAACAGGACAAAGGACGAAAAAAGAGGACTGTCTGTCTCGTAGAATACAGGACGTATGGTCACCGTACGTATACATGAACACTAATACTAAATACATCTCTTTTTTCTAAGCCAAAAATTAAATAAATTTAGGCTTGAAGATGAATGGCAACCCTATTTAAATATACTTCTGGATTGGGGAGTTATAAAATACATTTCATTTGATACTCATATTATGATTTTTTTATTTAATGTGTAGCTCATTTCGCATAGATGGCAGCCTTATACGTAAAACAAGCTGACTTAGGCTAGCGTGGAGCTCCTAAAGAGCTCAGTCGGAAAAATATGAGATTAATTTTTTCTGTTTAGTAAATCCTGAAAATACTATTTCTGTAAGTTTATAAACCATTTCGATCATCGGAAAACAAAAGGTATGTTAGGTTCCAATATTCTTTGCCAGTTAAAATGGATTTTTGTTTTCCTAATTGGTCTCTAGTGGTCCATAAATAACAGCTTTTACTATAAAGAAATAAATTGCTCAAAATTGCTTCTTTGAAATCGTACCTATTTTAAAGCAATTGTACTTGATGCACCTTTTAACTCAAAATGACCGCAAAACGTGCAAATGTGCCGACATATATATGTATATAGTTAACACACTGAAAAATAGTCAACATATTTTCGAACAATTTAAAGGGTGTAACTAGTTATGAAATAAAATTGTTTCGGGTAGTTAATATTACAGATTCCACAGTATTGCAATTGCTTACGACACAAACGCCTCCAGTTCTTTAATCGTTTTCATACTTATGCGAGGTCATAGCTATTGTAAAATTCACTACCATAAAATCTGTGTTAATTCAAGTTTAAATTTGCGATCAAATAAATGAGAGAATCCTATCAGAATTAAAACTACATGTATGTAGCATCAGTAGCTGATCATTAGAGATGCGCCAGTTGTGGAGTGCATTTCCGCTTTCCATAAGGTCTTCACACATGCACTACTTTTAACATACTTATGTATGTACATATGTACGCTAGGGTGGCCCAAAATTGTATGTTAAGTTAGAATTTTTATGCTCTCACCTCCTAGGATTGTTCTATAACAAAAAAAAAATACGCCAATATGTTTTATTTTGAAATCAAACTATTTTTTGAGGTCGCTCAAAGCGCTCAAAGTTTTCCATGTATTTTATATCAGGAAAAAACAACTTTTTGTAGAATGGTATAAAATTCTTGAAAACCGATATTTTTCGATCGGAAAACTCTGGTTCTCTTCAGGAGACTTCCAATAACAATATTCAATTGTTTATTTTCTGGGGGTTTTGGCGGACCTATAAAATAAAGTTACTTTGAAAAAATGGTTAAATAAATAATTGGGTATTATTATTGGGAATTTCGTGAAGTGAAACAGAGTCTTGCGTTCGACAAATTTTGAATTTCAAGAATTCTATACCATTTCTACGAATATTGGTTTTTGCCCATATAAAATACATGGAAAACTTTGAGCGATTTGAGCGACCTCTATGTTTAAATGTTGCATTAAAATTTATGATTGTGTCTAAAGTATTGCATTTTATTATTGGTTTTAAATTGTTGTACAACCAATAAACACATATACGTTAAAAACCGATAGTAAAATGCTTAATTTTAGACATGGCTTTATTTTTAATCCAACCAACTTACCTACATATTTTTTGATTGCAAAATAAAAAAATGCGGTAAATTTTTTTCGGTATATAAAAATCCTAGGAGGTGAGAGTATAAAAATTCCGACCTTATTTTTTCACATGCACTTTTGGATCACCCCAATATACACATACACTGTATACACACTGCCCGCATTTAACTTGGTGTAAGTTTGTGTATATGTGTGTAAAATGCAATGATTGCAAGGACATTGATTACACATAAATATATATATATATTTTTTTAGCTACAAATATATGTACATTAGACTGCATCATCAAAAAAAAGCTGCAGTTTTTCCAAAAAGATTACAAAATCTATTATATTTTAAGACCACAACCAAAATATTTCATAAAAATATTAAGATTTACGAGAGCTGGACCGGTTTGAAAATACCTCTAAAAATTTAGTTTTTTATGAATAAAAAAGTTTCTTAAAAGATTTTTTTTGAAAAAAATCTGCTCAGATGCCAAAACACACACTTTTTCTTTGAAAAAAAAACTCATTCACGTCTCAATGTTGTCTTTATCAAATACCGACACATCTTAATTCAACTTGGATTGAATGACCTTTCTCTTTTATACTTTGAAATAGCTTATTCGAAAAGAAATTCAAAGGGGTGAGAAAATGCCTTACCAGTGATACCTCAGTAGTCCAAATTGGTAAGGTTTTGGGTGAGTTATTCAAGTTTTTCTTAAACCAGTCTTTGAAAAAAGTTCAAAAACAGCATCAAAAATATCATTATTATGATTCCGTTCAAATTTTTTAAGCTTATACTGTTTGGTCGTCTGAGGTCATTAAAAAAAAAGAAATACTTAAAAACTGTTTTTATTCAAAAAAACTCTATTTTTGTAGGTATTTTCAAATGGGTCCAGCTCATGTAAATCTTAATATTCTTCCGAAATAGTTCGGTGGATGTTTTAAAATATAATAGATTTTATATTTCTAATGGAAAAACAGTACCAATATATTTTTTTTTGTATAGGGAGTGATGCAGTCTAATGTAAATATGTACATATGTATGAATTTATTTTCGTTTTTTCCAGATAACACTGTTGGTAAAAGTGTCAACTAGTCAACACGCCGGATTAACAACTCAATTTGTAATGGTAAAATATCGTTTGTCAAGGTGAAAAAAGCTGTGGCTTAATAAAAGATTTACATTTTATAGTGATGTGGAATAGAGATTACACTCGTTTATAAATACATATGTACATATATGTATGTGCGTGTGTATGTATGTATGCATGTACTATGAACTGATATTCGGCCACAAACTTGACATTGAAAAGTAAAAACCAATTTAAAACAAATGCGCGGGTAAATTTAGAAAAATAATTTGTGTTGTGATTTTAATTTTTTTTTATTTTAATTTTTTTTTTTAACGAGAGCATTTAAAAGCGCTTTAAGTTTTAAATTATACGCAAAGCTTGCAAGCGTTTTTCAAGGAAACCCAAATATTAGTTTTTTTTTAGTTTTACCACCATAAAAGCACTACAACCCTTTGCGATCGTTATATGTAATAAAAAGTAGGCAATTCTTCCTCATTTGCCAATTAGGTCATTTATTTACACCAAGTGCAGATAGGACTGTCATCAGCCCTTGGTCCTTACAATGATTTATTTATTTCATTGGTATTTAGTAACGTTGGCAGCATCGGTTTTTCTGGAAGCTCTGATATAACGCCGTATGACAGACAATTTTAGACTCAAAAACCCAGTATTTGTACTAATGACCGCAAATAGTAAAAGTGTAGAATGTAGAATAACAATACGGGCATCAAATAAAAAATAATGTAGAATTAAAAATAGGAAATTTTATGGTGCACAAGAACGAATAGGTATTGAAAGTTTACTTTCAAAATTTTGTCGTTTAATTTCCTTGAAAATTTGCAATACATTTTTTTTTTTTGTAATTATATATTAAGGACTAATATATACAGGCCTTTATCCTAGAACTTCGTTCTTTTAATTTTATTAGCGTAGAATTAAAATAAAATTTATTATATTTTTAGACTTGCACCAAAATATTTCGGAGAATTTTTCTAAAAATGGAGTTTTTATGAATAAAAATAGTTTCTTAAAGGATTTTTTTGAAAAAATACACTCAGATGACAAAATACTTTAAGCTTTAAAAATCTACATAAAAATATTCAAAAATTTTTTCAACGGAATCATATTAATCAGATTTTTGATGCTGCTTCTTAACTTTTTTCAAAGATTTGTTTAAAGAAAACTTGAATAACTGGGCCAGAACTATACGGATATAGACTTGTGAGGTATCAGTGGAAAGGTAGTGTTCTTTATCAAATACTAACACCATTCAATGAGGCACGTTTATCTTGCCTATCTCTTTAATGCTTTGAATGAGCTTATTTGCAAAGAAATAAAGAGGGTGAGAAAATTCCTTTCCAGTGATATATCATATGTTTGAATCGGTAAAGTGTAGGCTGAGTTATTCAACCAGTCTTTGAAAAAAGTTCAAAAACAGCATTAAATATCTCATTATTGTGATTCTGTTGAACATTTTTTTTTTTTTAATATTTTTATTCAAATTTTTTAAGCTTAAACTGCTTTATCATCTAAGGTGATTTTTTGCAAAAAAATACATTCAAAAACTGTTTTTATTCTGAAAAAACTCAATTTAAGGAGGTATTTTCAAATCGGTGCAGCTCACGTAAATCTTAATATTTTTCCGAAATAGTTCGGTGTATTTCTTAAAATATAATGTATTTTCTAATTCCGGTGGAAAAAGCAGTACCGATTTTTTTTTTGTATCGGGAGTGATGCAGTCTAATATACGTTTGTATGTATATACCATCCAACTCATCTGTCATTTCATAGACAGTCAAAACATTTACTATAAAAAAAAACACTCACTTCAATTTATTTGAACTTAATCGCTGAACGTATGCCGCCAATCAAAATGGTAGAAACAACTCACAAAACTTGTGAAAAACACGCATCTCCGCCTGCTATTCAATTATGCGCAAATCATGCGAATCATAAAAAATTATTTCTGTGCACACGACTGACTGATACAAAAACAAAAATAATAAATCGAGACAGCAAGTATGTATAATAAAAAAATTATGCAAACAGATAAAAACGATTATGTATTTATTACAGTCGTCTTCCTGCAAGAATCAACTGGTTCCACAATTTTAGGTTGTCGAAAGGAAATACATACATAGCTTGGACCAGAAATAACTAGTCTAAGGTAATCTTCAAGGGATGTGTTCGAAATAATGCTTGTTTGTGCTGTGCTGAAATGCTATTTTTCGCTGAATTGCTCAGTTTCAATGGATTTGCCACCGGCAATGTCAAACTCGCTAATTGTTAGCAAGGAAAAATAATTTTACAGCAATCAGTTTCAATAGAAAAATCTACTGAAAACATTGACTTCCTTTTGAAGTTGGCCTCTTTAATTTTTTTAATAAGAAATATTTTCTGAATTGTCTTTTTTTATTTTATGCCAAAAACCTCGTTTATTGCTTTGAAATTATGCCTCAGGGAGCTTTATTTTATTACCCGCTTTGGGAGACATGTTTTCTTCCCCTTAACGTGCGGTAACCATTCGCACCAATTTTGGCGGAACAGTACCGAATTTAAGAAAATTGTCCCGCTGAATATTTTTTTTAAAGTCGGGACGTATAAGTGTCCCGATTTTTCATATTGTTACCTATTAAATGCCGATTTTCTGTGTTTTTTTTAACTACTCTTGCAAAAGTCGGTCTCATACTTATTTATAAACTTTCAAGAGTCTCCATCTTCTGATGAACTTAGAAAACTTCTTAAGGTCGTATAGACTGCTAATGGTATTTTTCAGGCGATAAAAATAAAATTAAAGTAAGATGTTACTTGTTGTCGTAGTCGTTTTTTTTTAATTTATAGCTTAGATACTATTACAAAATCACATAACGCTGTTTGCAAGTTGACTACTCATATAACTTTGACAAGTATTTTTGGTTTTTGTTAGGAAATTATATTTTTGGAATAATTTTTCAAAATTTTTTCTCTTTCTCTTGTTGTAAATAAAAATACTAAAATATGTTATGTCTTTTTATTCTAAAAAAAAATTATATTTTCGGATTCGATGCTTTGGAAATGACCCGTTTTTTGTCCACAGACATCCGGTCACCGTACCTTAACGAGTAAGAGTAAAGTAAAAACCAAAAAAAAAAAATAAAATCCCGTTTGTAGCTCCCAGCTCATGGAAAGGGGAGTGCTCCTTTATTTCTCACATTGGCAGAACTCCATTCAAGTTTTAGTGGGTGTAAACGCAGTCTTCTTTTATGCACGCACATATTTGTAATTGTTTATTTGGAAAAGCTGCTGTCTGCTTTCTGATGGCTCGAATGACATGAACATAATTGTTATAGGAACTTCACCAAATGCCACAGCCGTGTCTATTATATTGTTTAAGCAAGTGTATGTAAGCCTAAGCCTGTAGCTAAATGTACATATGTGCGTGTTAGATTGTGCATACATATTTATGTACGTGCTTGTTTATTTGTTTCACACAAAAACTCACAATGTCCGGTCATTAGGTACTGCATTCCCTCTGCTACGCAGCAATAAAAAAAAAACACATTTTTTTAGCCAAACTTATGACAAGTGATTATGATTCAGTAGCAACTTTGCAGAGATATAATTTTATTACGATTGGTGTAGATTTGCTACGATTTTCGGATCATAAAATAAGGATCGACAGCATTTTTTGCTATTTGGGCTTGCCGCTGTCATAACCACCGCCCGATTTTTTATTACAAATTTTCGCCTGCGGCGCTTTTTTTTATAAAAATCGATAACTCGATAAATAGCTAAAATTTTTTATAAAAAATCGCGTAATTTTTTATTAAAAATTTTCGCCAGGGGCGCATTCTATAAATGATTCAAATTTTTATTAAAATCAGTACTTCGTCCGCGGAGCTTTTTTACCACCAACATCTGTGTTCATTTCATTGTGCAACTTTAACAGTCAATAACTTGTTGTTGTTGCATTCGATAAATAATTCAAATTTTTATTGAAATCAGTACTTCGCCCGCGGCGCTTTTTTATGTAAAACAGTACTTCAATATAAAATGAAAATTTTTAATAAAACAACGCGCGACATTCTTTTACTATTTTCATCATCTGGCAGCA
>NW_016170242.1:0-6797 GCF_001687245.7 Rhagoletis zephyria
ACTTACAGAGTTATCGATAATTATTGATCTACTGAAATTGGTTGGTTAAGCGAAGCAAAGTTAATGGAATTTTTNCTACTGAAATTGGTTGGTTAAGCGAAGCAAAGTTAATGGAATTTTTAAAATATATCCATTTATCGAAATTTCAAGGTTATATAAGCTTATCGATTTATCACTGCTTATCGCATTTAATCGTCTTAACAGAGTGTAACGAGTTGTCAAAATGTTTAGATAGTTTTCGAAAAATGTGGAGATGTCAAAAGTAAAAATTTATAAAGGTATCCAAAGTTATTACATTTTTGAGTTTTCTAAATTTATCGAGCCATCGAATTTCACAGTTATCGAAATTGGCCGAGTTAACGAATTTTGTTGAGTTATCGAATTTTGGTGTCTTGAAATTCATCGAACTATCGATATGTATCAAATCATTGAAATTTACCGATAAACTTCAGAGTATCAGGTCGATTCCAAGTCCTGCCGAAGTCCTCCAAAGACCTTCTCAGATAAAAAAAAAAAATTTAGTTACGTTTTAGCAGAATATTTTCCGGTTAGTTAATTTGTACCGTATAAGTTTTGCTGCGTGTTAAGTTAGAAATCCTCTCCAAGGCTTCTAAAACTAGAAAAACTGTCGAATTTCGACAGTAACTGGCACTCTAGTATACATAACTGCATGTGTACATGCCAGTTTTTACATATGGAAATGCCAACATATCGTGTAAAGGCAAATTAGATTTGTTTCTGTAGAAAGCAGATGCACGTACATATGAAATAGAAATGTTTCTATTTTCATCTGACACACAGATAGAATCATCTGAGTTTAGTTTATTTCGTTTTCAAAGAACGTATGTTTTAAAAGTTAAATAAAGACTGCGAATTTGACAGACATACGCAATTACATATGTATTGAAAAAGTCACATTTACAGATGCAAATACATATCGTGTAAGAACACCTTAAGGCTTGTTCGCCACAATATGAAGAGCAAAGTACAGGGCGTAAAATAATAACTGTCGTACAGGTTTTTTTTGTAAATAAAAGAGTAATTTATAGATTTTGATAAAAAAGTATTTTATTGTTAACTTTGTAAATTTTTTACTTTAATTGTATTAATTAGTTTTAAAATTTTAATCCTTATTTGCATTTTCCAACTTTGGAAGATAAGTACATGTCTTTTTCAGGTGTAGTTTTCTAAGACTTTTTATAAAAAAAGTAAAAAAAAAAAAACTGTATAGTGTTAGTTTCGAGTCTATTCGATTGCTGAGTATGGGGCCTTATGTTGAACAAAAGGGGGAGTATAAATGACTCAAATGGGGGAAATTAGCCTATGGTTACAGAAGATATGTAATAAAGCAACCGAAGAAGACCGCTGGTAAGCCCAAATGAAGGTTAAAATTTAAAAACTAATTAATAAAATTTAATTAGTTTTTACTTGTGCTTTTCTCTCAAAGTGTTTACCGCTGGTAAAACCAAATGAAGATTAAAATTTAAAAACTAATTAAAAAAATTTAAGTAAAATCTGTGGAAAATTAACAATAAACTACTTTTTCCGCAAAATCTATAAATGCGTGGAGCCTTGCGACGTCTACTACAGTTACCACGCAAAGGAGCGCAAGTCGGTGTTGGATTTGTGGTGGGAGAGAGACCGGCGTTCCCTCTAGTGGACGACAATTCTTCAACACCTCACTCATATGTGCCAATGCCCCAATGGAAGAGACGGACGAGGCATCCAGGGATGTCTTAGCTGAGAGCGTACATATTAGCGCTGCCCCCGACACGTATAAAAATCTTGGTGCTTGGCGATTTAAATGCGAAGGTGGGCAACGAAGGGATATTGGCGCCAGTGTCGGAAAATTCAGCTTCCACATAGAAACGGCAGGCTGAGACTGATCGACTTCGCCGGCACCCGAAACTTGTGGTACTAGGTTCTAGCATAAATAGATCCATCAAGCTACATGGGTGTCTTCAGATCGAAAAACGGGAAACCAAATCGAGCATGTTGTGATAGCCGCAGGGCCAAACATCAACTCGCACTACTATTATTGATGCAGCCAATATACGATCCCACGTCGGTGCAGCAAAAAAATGGCCCCCAACAATGCAAGGAAAGTACAACGTCGAAAAGCTGCAATCAAAACAGACGGCCAATGGATTCGCCGCTCGACTCTAACACCTGCTGTGAGAGAGCACTCTTCAACAAACCAACATACGCGAGCAGTGGAATCACATTTCCCGCTCATTACTGATTCGATGATGAGTGTTAAGAAGCTGCAAAGAAAAATGCTTCAAATGCTGGCCGACAGAAAAAACAGCCGAAATTTTTAGCAGAGAGTTGAGCGACTTACGAAAGATTTCAGGGCTCCTGTAGGAACAACCATGGCGACCTAGTGGCCGATGTCCAGAACGTACTCAAATTATGGAGTGAACATTTTTCGACCCTTTTGAATGGCACAAGCACTGAAAGAAGTGGAGAAGACGAACCCGAGTCCCCAGTCGATGACGATGGAGTCGATATCCCAGCGCCTGACTATGATGAGGTACGAATATCGATTATGCTGATGAAGAGTAACAAAGCTGCATGAGCTGACGGCCTGTCAGCTGAGCTACTCAATTACGATGGCAAGGAGCTAATAAGGTGCATGCCCGACGACTGGAATTCAAGTGCGCTCAGCCCAATCCTCAAGAAAGGCGACCCTGCCATGCGTGCCAACTACCGCAGGATCAGCGTTCTAAGCATAGGTTGCAAGGTCTTATCGAATGTATTATGTGAAAGACTACATACGACCGTCAGTGAACTGATTGGGCTTATTATTATGGCTGTAGACCTGGCAAATCCACCGTAGACCAGGTATTCACAATACGCCAAATCTTGGAAAAGACCCGTGAGAAAAGGATCGACACTCACCACCTATTTGTCTACTTTAAAGCCGCATTCGACAGCACTAAAAGGAGTTGCCTATACGCCGATATGTCTGAATTGCCTGAGTGCCCTCAAAACGCATACGGGTGTGTAAAATGACGTTGAGCAATTCCACCACCTCTGCCAGAATTGGGAAAGACCTCTCCGAGCCGTTCGCCACCAAATGGGGTTTCAGACTAGAGCTGCAAAACTATCGATGGCACTATCGATAGTTTAAATTTGTCACCACTATCGATGAATGGTGGTCACTATCGCGATAGTATCGGCAATCTTTTCTAATCGCTTTTTTTATTCAATTATTTAAGAATACATAATTATTTGTGCGATAGTGCATGTATGTAGGTCTGTAGGTATATATAAACTATGTTAGACAATTTTCTTTATGTAGCTAATAAGCAACGCCTTCAACAAAAGAATTTGCAAAAATTAACGGTAAGCCCTGGGTACTTCAAAGTTCCACTTTATACTATAATTTAACGGACTACAAAAGTGCATACGCAAATTTTTTATAATAAATATAGTTAAAAACTTTACATTTTGATGCAACTTGTTCGAATTTTCCAATTTTTTTAAAATGTTTGAAATATTGACTTGCATGATTTTTGCTAGATAACGAACTACATACATATACTTTCATAAAAAAATAATAAACATTAAATAAACAAAACAAGATTAGCTAAAGCTTGTTAAAATCTCCCGTCTCTATTTATGTTTTTGCCGATGCATTTCGTCACTAGACACGAATAAAGGCGCGTGCTCAAAAGTTGACGGCGAAAATAGACGCATAAAAAATTTTCAGCGTCAAAGACTCTTAACATACTTCGCTAAAGTTTTTTATAAGCATCTTTTTTCGCAAAATTTTTTTAAACGCCTTTTTTCGCCGTCAAAACACTAGCGCGCCTTTATTCGTGTGTAGTGACGATTTATACTTTTTACAAGCTTTTATTTACATTTTTGGCTGACAAAATGGAAGACCTTCATCTCATAAAACTGACTTTCTAATGAAATGAAATGAATTGCAATGCATTGTTTTTGTTGTTTAAAATAACCAATTTTGTTATGTTTAATAAATCCCCATAAAATGGCGTTTAAAGCTAGCCTTCATATTTTTCTAGTAATATTACCATGTTCAATATAAAAAGTGCCGTAGTAAGGATCTCATATCTTTATACGCGAGCGCACTTGTGCACAAGGGTATTATAACTTTGTTCACATAACGGTTGTTTGTAAAAGGAAAAACGAATCGAGACAGATATAGACAAATGTATACATAAATAATCAGAATGAAAAGAGAAATCGATTAAGCGGTGACTGTCTGTCCGTCCGTCCGTCCGTCTGTGCACACGATAACTCGAGTAAAAATTGGTACGTGCACTTCTTTCTGGCGTAGGACGGACGGTATTGAAAATGGGCAAAATCGGACCATAACCATCTATCTATACCTATCTCCCATATAACGGTAATTTTCAGAAATACGAAAACTGCGATATTTTAGTAACTATTGAAGATTGTTCACTCAAAATTAATATTTGCAATAAATTTTAAACGAAAAATAAGAATATTATAAACTTTTGTGCCACGCCCACTTATAGTTACATGTGTAACATCTTGGTAACCGCTACACCAATTTCTTCCAAACCTGGCATAGTTGTTGGCCTTGGTATAAAATACGAAATGGCCGAAAGTTTTTAAAAACGGACAATAACCATGCCCACATTCCATATAACGGTAATTTAGAGAAATACGAAATCTTCGATAAATCAGTAAACATTAAAGCTAATTTATTCAAAATTGAAGCTTGCAACAACTCTTTACGAATAAATACGTTTATGATAAAATTTTGGAAAAAAGCGTGGCACCGCCCACTTATGATCACATATATGTATCTCGGTAACGGTTCTACCAATTTGTACCAAACCCGGTGTGGTTATTGTACTTGCCACATAGAAGCAATTATTGAAATCGGACTAAAATTGAGGCCGCTTTTCATATAACGGTAAATTTCAGAAATGCTTGAAACTTCAATATTTCGAAATTTAAGGGCGCTAGTTTACTCAAAATTGATACACCCGGCTTACCTTGCGGAACCTTTCGGAGAGGTGAAAAACATATATTTAAAATTTGCGCCGGGTATTTAATGTTTGGCTCCGCCCGAACTTAGACTTTCTTACTTGTTTCGCTTAAGATTATGCATCCCTTACCGATAGTATCGATAGTATCGAATGGTGAGGCCCAAAACTATCGAAGATATCGAATGGTCCAACTATCGATAGTTTTGCAGCTCTATTTCAGACAGGGCGACTTCCTTTCATGTAACTTCTTTAATCTGATGTTGGAGAAGTTAATAAGAGCTGCAGAATTGAACCGCTCAGGAACAATTTACTACAAGAGCGTACAATTGCTGGCGTATTCCGATGATATCGACATCATCGGTTACAAGAACTGCGAAGTCTGATCTGCCTTTTCCAAGTCGGAGGACAAGACGAAGTATCTCCGGTCATAAAACAAACAATCAGAACATTCACGCCCTGGCACCCACGTCACTGTTGACAATTATAATTTCGAGAAAGTAGATAATTTCGTTTACTTGGGAACCAGCATTAACACCGATAATAACGTCAGCATGGAAATCCAACGCAGAATCACTCTTGCCAGAAGAACTACTTTGGACTGAGTAGGCAATTCAGAAGGAAAGTCATCTCTCGACGTACTTAACCCACACTCTATAAGTCACTCATCATGCCCGTGCTGGTATATGGCGCAGAAGCATGGACAATGACAACATCCGATGAGGTGGCCCTTGAAGTATTCGAGAGAAAGATTTTGCGGAAGATTTACGGGCCTTTATGCGGAACAATGAGCTGTATGAGCTTTACAACGACATGGACATAGTGTACCGAATTAAAATACAGCTGCTCCACTGGCTTGGCCATGTCGTTCGAATGGACACCTACGCTCCAGCTCTGAAAGTATGGCTGACTTCCAAAACGTATCAATACAATGTTTGGAAACTGTGATACTGCGGTATTCAAAGTGTTTGTATGAGCAGGGTTGCGACACATTGCAACCATATACATTGCATATTTTAAATATTCAATATAGCAATGAACAATTTTTCTGAATTTCCCATTTCTAAAACACCAATCCTAACCAATAACAAACGAAGCATCAACTTTGTCTCTGATGCGCTGATTGCTCTAGCGATGCGTTTCGATAACTTTTCGGATGCGTTTTTGAACAGAATACATTGTCAATATATTGTAGTTCGACGTTATGGAACCTTATACTTTAGTATGCAAAGCAATTGATGTTTTGGAAGTCAGCCTATTCTGGCTTCACTTGGCATTTCCAATTGGCGTCAGTTGGCACAGAAGAGAAGCGACTGGCGTGCTTTGTTGAACTCGGCCAAAATCGCTTTGGCGGTTACAGCGCTAAATAAGAAGAAGAAGAAGAGAATAGATCTATTACCTTATCAGTCACACAGTGTTATAATCCCGACGAAATCCTTGACAGTGGTACCGGGAGGGGAACGGTACATGACGGTAGTTTTGGTTAAAGTCTCACACTGACGGGGTTAGGCTTTCCATGCTTCCTCCTCGTAAAATAAACATGCGCAGTAAAGAGTTAACTATTTAAATCGACGAATAGTTTTATATCAACTTTTGTGAACTTCTGTTTATGTGTTTTTGTACATCATATTTACCTCTATTGGTTACAATAATTTTAAGCTATAATAAACAAGTAAGTATTTTTTTTTTTGTCAATGTTATTGTGGCTTATTAACATTTTATTTTTAATATTTTTATTGAGCTTTGTACCACGATTGTTTATTAGGGAAAATTGAAAAAGCAACAAAGTCTAAGCGGTATAAGTTATAGCAC
>NW_016170242.1:11204-16103 GCF_001687245.7 Rhagoletis zephyria
ATTTCACACAAACAAAAAAAATATAATCGATAATCGAGGCTATTGCCTGAAAATTTTAAAATGCGCTTAGTGGCATTGTGCTACTATATAGCACGGCCGAGTAATCATAGGCCCATATTGCGAGTGTCGACTGGCAGTAGAATAGACATTTGTCGATCGAGGCGATCATCTTTTATTTTGCTATTGTGTAACTTGATCGATAAAAATTTATACTGTATTTGTCAATGGTATTGTGGCTTATTAACATTTTATTTTTAATAATTTTATTAAGCTTTGTACCACAATTGTTTATTAGGAAAAATTTAAAAAGCAACAAAGTCTAAGCGGTAGAAGAAAAAAAAAGAAGTCTGATGAGGAGATGTGGTGATCTCTGAAATAGCTGCTATAACTTATACCGCTTAGACTTTGTTGCTTTTTCAATTTTCCCTAATAAACAATCGTGGTACAAAGCTCAATAAAAATATTAAAAATAAAATGTTAATAAGCCACAATAACATTGACAAATACATAGTTTAGGAAGAGCCTGCCTGAAACTATACAAAAAAGCAAATAAGCAAATGGATGTATAGAATTGACAACAACAACCACGCTGTCGAGTTTAAATAGCGGCAAATCAGCTGCACTTGATAGTAGTTGGTTGAATAAGGAAAATGAATTAGCAACAAGAGTTTACGGGATGTACATAGCTCAGTGGTTAACGCTTCTGACTTTGAACATCGATTACGCAGGTTCGATCCCTGCTGAAGTCAGATGAGGAGATGTGGTGATCTCCGAAATAGCTGCTATAACTTCTACCGCTTAGACTTTGTTGCTTTTTCAATTTTTCCTATTAAACAATCGTGGTACAAAGCTCAATAAAAATATTAAAAATAAAAAATGTATACTATTGTGAATGGTTGACTGAATTGTAAACAGCTGTTTGTTTGTTTACATTTGTTTCTTTAGGGTTACATTTACATCATTTTTAAAATAATTACTTTTGTTATGAAATTTAAATAATGGATACAGTTGAAATATGGTTTAGTGATGAGGAAGATGATGTGGAAGCTAATAGATTAGTAGAGTTGGCTAAAGCAAGGAGGGAATGCGAGATTCGTCGGATCTCTTGGAATCGGAAGATGAAGTGTATGTACATATGTGAATTTTATGAATAGAAAAGTGCGTTCCAGATGCTTCACGGTTTGTAGGTTTTACAGGATTTGCAGGAAGAGCTGTTTTTCGCATTAATAAACCGTATGGAAGTTTAAGAAATACGGTACGGTTTAGCTATTTGTACAATGATGTTGTGTATTTGTGTCCAAACGCGTGAGCCGCGATACACACAAGTGTAGTGAAAGAATTAAACTTTAATTTAAAATAAAGATTTCAAATTTCAAAGCACTAGTTAATTAATAAATTATGCAGTTGCTTGTAAACTTTGATGTTGGTTCTGCGCAAAAACACTGTGAATGATATAGATATATTACATATCCTTGACAATAGAAACGGAGCTTCCGCCCCTACTATTTCCGAAAATTCCTTTGCCTATGTCCTCATTCTCCTGCATTAGCTCGACCAACCGCGCAAGTTGCCTTTTTTTGCTTACAATTTTTGATCTGTAATTCAGACACATACATACATATGTATATTTCACAATTTTTTACAACTTTTAGTTTAATTGACTTACGTTTTATCCATTATAGTAACACTTTCTTATGTAAATTGTATAAACGATGAACGATTAAAAAGTATTCACAGTCGCTAATTGAGCGACTAAGCGACACTCCCAATAGCATCGATAATCGACAATCGCTAAATAGTCGTTTATCTACTGCCAGTCGACATTCGCAATAGGGGTGATAGTCAACTTATGTACAGTAGTCGAACAAATTAGAGCCGCACCAAATTTTCACAAGTTTTAAAATATTATTTTTGCTGTTATTTAATTTTGGTTAGTTAGTAGTCGAACAAATTATAGCCGCACCAAATCTTCACAAGTTTAAAATATTATTTTTGCTGTTATTTAATTTTGGTTAGTTTTTTATAGTTCATTCTTTAAAAACATCCGTATAAATACAAGTTTGAAGGCAGTGTCACACAATTGGGTATTTGCCAAAATTTGGTGTAAATCGTATCTCAATGGTGTGAACACCCAAAATGTTTTTCTTTATCCCAATCACGAAAATTAATTTGTTGAAATTTTTCAATAGAACATCCTGTATCCAATCTTTTGACTACAAAAAAACAAAATTGTCCCATTTTTTTACCAAAAGCCCAATATAGAAATGTACAAATCTGTACAAATGTACCAATCGAGTGACACTGCCTTAAAAGTTTATGCAATATAAAAAAAAAAAAAAATTTTCGTCAAAATTTCGAGTTTTTTAATTAAATTCTAATGGCCTTATTCATAAAAAATAAAGTAGGTTTAAAGAGCTTTAAAAAATGACGTTTTCATACATTTTTCAGTTTATAAACCTTTTTTAAAGCTACTTTATTTTTTATGAATAAGGCCATAAGTATGTAGTTTTGTGGATCATTGAATTCTAGTAGAATAAAGTACGAGTTTCAAATGGCTAAAAATTTCCATTGATTTTTTAGAGTTTTTAATATGTTCGAAATTTGAACGAACATTTTTTTATTTTTTTTAATATTGCACAAATTTGGAAACTTGGATTTACATGGGTTTTGTTAAAAAATGAACTATATTTTTATAAGAAAAATAACAAAAGTTCAATAACAACAAAAATAATACGTTAAAACTTGGCAAAAAGCGGTTCGGCTATAATTTTTTGACCACTGCAGATTAGGTCAAATGATTACTTTTTCTGTGCGAAATTAATAGCAGCTAAAATATTGCACTGTTTTAATGTAAAATTATGCCAACCGTTAAAAAAATGGTAAAGTCATATGTGTTTCNTACGTTAAAACTTGGCAAAAAGCGGTTCGGCTATAATTTTTTGACCACTGCAGATTAGGTCAAATGATTACTTTTTCTGTGCGAAATTAATAGCAGCTAAAATATTGCACTGTTTTAATGTAAAATTATGCCAACCGTTAAAAAAATGGTAAAGTCATATGTGTTTCAGTAGTACTCGAAAACATTGTCCAATTAGCTTGGTTTTGACACAAGTTATTTTCTTACCATACTAAACCCCCTCCCCCTTGAAATGAGCTACATAATAA
Organism: Rhagoletis zephyria; assembly: GCF_001687245.7. Taxonomy (NCBI): domain Eukaryota; kingdom Metazoa; phylum Arthropoda; class Insecta; order Diptera; family Tephritidae; genus Rhagoletis; species Rhagoletis zephyria. The sequence goes on from NW_016170242.1 coordinate 14,370, forward strand.
AAGTAGTATGTTCATATGTACATAAATGACTTCATCTAGCCATTAATTATAGCATTATCGAAATTCGTAAATTAAAAAAAAAATTTACTACATGTCTCGCAGATATGCCTTGAGGAGAGATTCATAAGGCAGTTAGTTTTCATAAAACACTTCATTTTCACTTAAGGATTCAGTATTCCCCAATTCTCCACCGATATCATTTATACAGTACAGCGAAATTTCTTTACTACTTCAATGAAGAAGGAATCCGAATCCCTATGAAACCAAATAATAGAGGAGCACTTACCACGTAGAAATTACTGCAAGTGAACTTTTTTCCGAATGGTATCTAATTATCTACATATATCTATATTAGGCTGGGTCGATTTTATATGGGGGAAAATAAAAGGCATTTGACGGTATTGTAATAGTAATATTATGTTGTCTTAGCTCTAAGCCAATTGTTATTGACCACGAAAGATTAATTTAAAACTCATCTTTAGCCCGCACAATTGCTTCAAAGTGTAGGAATTTCGAAAATGAAACTTTGGTTCGTAATATATGTGTTAATTGCTATAAACAGGCCGATATATCAAATTAAATGTTATTAAATTTAGTGTCTCACGTTTATATATCATTTTTTAATAAGACTACAAGTTTTTAAGATATTAAGATAAAACTTACAAAAATGATAATTTTCCCTTATGAATTTTGAATTAATATAAAAAAGTGAGACGAGATTTATTTCAAACGTTTTTATGTTTTCGGATGTTTGTATAATATTGAAAGAACCATGGATTTGGTCACCTCGATTTGGTCAGTTTTCAAAATCCTGGTATATGAAGTCAAACATGTATTGTCCAAGATTAGGAATCGTTTTATAAATTAATAGTAATTTCTAGAAAATTAGTATTTATATACATTAACAAAATACAATCAGGGTAAGAAGTCCATTTATGCAGTCTTGAAAATTGGAGCGGAATGGTTTCATTAGTCACAGAAGAATCACATTTTTCTCGGTTTCTAAATTTGCCGTTATATGAAAGTAGGGGACGTGCATAAGTATTTAAATATAAATATTTTAGTTATTATCCAAGATTAGATATTAGATTAATTGCATTATGTGAAAAAGTGGNATTGTCCAAGATTAGATATTAGATTAATTGCATTATTTGAAAAAGTGACTGCAGGTTAATGCAATAGTCTTTAACATATCATGAGAAATCCTTTTGAGGACTCTCCAATTGGACGATATTGCTTTGCATTCAGTTTGAACAAAAAAGTCACTCCCTGGCACACTTTTCTGTAACACTTTTTTGTAACACACTTTTGAAGAGACTTATGATAATAATATTATGAAAATCGTTCACATTATGAAAAAAATTATTTAAAAATAAAAAAAATGTTGAACCAAAATTTTTGTCAACTTCCTATATTTCCAATTTTCCTATTGTATGCATAAACATATGTAAACTAATTAGTGTTTCTGGAAGTTGTGCCTGCTCAGTGTTTCCATACTCATTTGCATAAACAAAATTTTTCCACGGTGATGGAAAATAATGGATTTTCTATTAGAGCTACCGAAATTGTTCCCAAATTTGCAAAAATTGGCAAACTATAGCTAATATTAAAAAAAGATTAAAATATTTGGAACCAGCGACCTAAATACACCCCAGAAATATCAATTCTGTTCTTGACATCTTTTTACTGAAGACCAGTGTAATTATCAACAAAACAATTACAATTTGGTTGAAA
>NW_016170243.1:0-16102 GCF_001687245.7 Rhagoletis zephyria
GTATATGGGAAGTATTGGTTGATATCTTCTATATATGTTTATTTTATTCAAATATATGGGCATAAATGATTTTCCATACAAAATCACCTCGTCATCATTTTGCAAACACGTGCACGCATTGGAAGCGTGGGAAGGAGACAAAAAGTATGTATGTGTCCGTAAGTACATATTTCGGGGTTTATCGGTATAATAATCGATACTTTGTCGGTTTTATTACCGATGTTTTTATCGATTTTGCTATCGAAATTTTTATCGATAATGTTATTGATTTTGCTATCGATATTTTCGGAACTTATCGATATAATGATCGGTATTTTTTCGATTTTGTTATCGATATTTTTTCTCGATTTTGTTATAGATATTTTGTTGACTTTGTTGTCGATTTTGTTATCGACATTGTAATCGATTTTATGATAGATTATTTATCGATTTTGTTATCGATTTTATTACCGATATTTTTATAGATTTTGTTGTCGGTGTTTTAATCGATTTTGTAATCGATATTTTTACCGGTTTTGTCATCGATATTTTTATTGATTTTGTTTACGATTTAGCTATCGATATTATTATTGCTTTCGTTATCGATATTTTCATCGAATTTGTTATCGATATTGTTATTGGTTTTGCTATCGATATTTTCGGAACTTACCGATATAATGATCAATACTTTTATCGATTTTGTTATCGATATTTTTTATCGATTTTGTTATCGATTGTGTAATCGATTTTGCTATCGATTTTGTCATCGATACTTTTATCGGTTTTGTTACCGATATTTTTATCGATTTTGCTATCGATATTGTTATAGATTTTTTTATAGGTTTTATATTCGATATTTTTATTGATGTTGCTATCGATATTGGTATCGATATTTTTATGGATTTTGTTATGGATTTTGTTATCGACTTTATAATCGATTTTGTTATCGATTTCGTTATCGATTTTGTAATCGATATTTTGATAGATTTTGTAATCGATTTTGTAATCAGTATTGTTATCGATTTTGCTATCGATTTTGCTTTCGATATTTTTTCGATTTTGATATCAATATTTTCATCGATTTCTTTATCGATGTTTTTATCGATTTTGCTACCGATATTATTATCGCTTTTGTTATCGATATTTTTTGCTTAGTGTGTGCTTTTGTTTTTTTACTTGGATATGCTCTTAACCATACCACGTATTCTACGTTTAAATTTAGCGGCTGTATCTCCGATACAGCCTGCAGGCCAAAACGAAGGCGCTGGACTGTTCCTTTTTTAAACTATTTATTACTCTTTTTTTACACCCTTTCCTTTTTCTTGTTTAAATAAAAGGACTAACCTTGAAGCTATCATTGAACGTCTAATCTTCTTTTGCAATGAGTGTTGTTGATGTTTCGGTTTCATTGCAAAAAACATTAGATATTATGATATTATAATTACATATTATGATATGTCTAGATACAAATTATTTCTCATTACTGACACACATATATAAGTAATTGACCTACTCATATCGGTGATTTGCCATTAAGAAAGCATAGACTACATTATCTGTCTTTAACCCTTTTTCCACAATGAATTTCCACGACAATTTGCTAGACAGTACGTTTCCAAGGTACTTTGTGCTCGGCTTTAGTTGTGAGTGGTCTACTCTAATTTAAGTCTGTTTCAGACTGGAATCTTTTAGTCTAATTTACGTAAATGCCCAGTCCCGCTACTGCAGCCGAGTTGGTGTTGGCCTTTAATATACTATGTTGTGGTGAGAACACTTCTCTTTAAGGTGTACCTCGATGTACTTTCCGCCGGACCTCATTCAAGTGGCATTGTACCGAGGTCTTATTTCATTCTTCAGAACTGGCTGCACTAAAACAAAGTAAACCGTTCAAAAGTTTTTACGAGAAAATATGTTATGCTGATAGACCTAAAATCGTGCGGGTATACAAGGCTATTTTTTCCTGCTTTTGGCAGAAAAGCCACTCCTGAAGTTTTCTATGATGCTGGCACATAATTTAGATTAATGCATACCTACAACCATATGGACTATGATGCATGACTGGTAAGAGAACATTTATGCCTGGGGAAAAGGTTTTTAGGGTCTTTTCGCTCTTTTCTGGACTTGCAAAACGTTTCTTCAACCTCAGTTTTTTTCTGGTTTTCATAAAAAGAAACACTGTAAATAACTCCATTTGTGCGATAACGTAAAGGCGCACAACATAGGTTGGAGGAGAAGCTGGGCCAAACATTCAATACAAATATGAGCGCCAAATATTTTATTATTACTTTTTAATTCTGCCTTAAACTGAGACAACTATTGATATGTACATACATATATCGGTTCTAGCCAAAATTTTGATATAGCCCTGTAGAACCCTCACGTATAAACGGGGGCACAAAAAAACTCGAATGAAAAATTTTGAAATAAAAGAACCATGTATCTGGATACATAGATTAGATTTTATTAAGTTTAAATCGACGATATTTTCACCATATTTTTTATGCATACCTAACCTCAGTATCCAAACACAATGAGCCACAGAAGCAAGCTAACTATGTATAAAAAGCTGCTGTCTAGTAAATGTTAATTTACTAATAAACGCTAATAAGCCCAAATTTGTTGGCTCAATTTGACCAACAATAGGAGAAAACAATCGCAAATATGCAGACACCCACGCCACAACAAAAATTTCGAAAATGAAAACGAATTACTTACTAGTGGAGCTACTCACCGCTACGAAAGTGAGATGACAGCCACTTGAAGAAAAACTGACTCATATACATAAATGTGTACTTAAGTGGTTGTTGCTGCGCAGACTCACTTTCGTTTTCAATAGCGTTGGGAAGAAAACAGTGAAGTGGAAAAAATCGACACTTGCAATAAAAAAATTAAGCACTTCAGCTGAAGTGGACGAGCATCTATGGATGTGTGTGTAGGTGTTCATTTTAACGCCCAAAGGTACGCTGTTACCTCAAAGTTGCGCATTCACCACACCAGAGCGAACGCGTGCGTACAAATAAATAAATAAAGAAAATACAATAAATAAGACAAATATTGAAACAGAAGAAAGCGTTTAATAAACTTAGCAATACAAGTTGCCGAAAATATATACAAAATCTGTGAACAACAACAACTAAAAAACAAAAAAAAAACAAAAAAAAAAAAAGCGCAGCTCAAATCGATGAAATAATCAACGATGACGGTAATGGACCAGTTTAGAGGGCGCCACAAACTAGTACTAAATATGTAAGTAAGTGGCCTGCGTGACGCGCAGCCGGTTCGACAAGCCAGATGATGAGAGTGCGCGCGCAAGTAAAAGTGAAGAAAGTCCCCCAAATGCTAAAGTTTCATAAGTTTTGGAATTTTTACAAAGCGGCAATGAATACTGCGACAGACGTAATTTCGGTTTAGCAGCGCATAGACAACATTAAACGCAACGTCGACAAGCAAGCAGTCCACATAAACACCAAGCGGCAATTGTGGCAGCAGAGAGGGTTAAGGAAGCTTTCGAATACATAACGACATACAAATATATATATATATATAAATAAATATTTTTCGCTAGTCAGTTATGTTGCAATATATTAGCACAATAAAATTAATATTGTTGTTGCTGCTTACGCAAGTGTTGGTCAGTAATACCATTGAGCTGCTGGAACAGAATAGCAATGAACTTTTGGGTAAATAATTTGTTAGCACTCATGTACCTACTTATGCTTATTTTATTATTACTCTCGCTTGTCTTTTGTAATTTAGAACTAAAGGAAACAAACTCAACCAAAAAAGTAAATGAAACTATTCCCTCGACGGCTGCTAGCCATGCGATACCACGACAATATCCGCCACAATTTGGTGGTCCCACCAGTGGCGGTGGCGGATTTAACGGACTCGGCAACTGTCCGCTCTGCGATGCTTCTGTTTATAGCTATTGTTCGCAGAAAATGTTGCACGATGACTGCTGTTGCGACTATCCCGGTAAGCGATGATTTTATTTTTATAACTTTTTAAATATTTAAGTGAATTGGTTATCACTCCATCATACTTTGCAATAAGGGAATACGTTGAAAATTTAAATAGTATAATTCTTTCTTAATTTAAACTTAGTACAATAAGACTTATGCCCGGTTGCACCAATCAATTTTAACGGGCTGATAAATTTTAAAATTGGTTGGTGTAACCGGGCATTAGTCTTTTGAAGTCCAACAACAATATCACTAAACAGTATTAGAAATTAATATTGATATATGTAGATTTTATTTAAATATCCCCCTTTTAATGAAATATTCCTAAGATTTAATTTGCATTTAATTTTTATCGTTTCAGTGCCACAGCTTCGTCCTCCGCAATGTTTCTACAATGACTGTTCGCTGTTGTATGCAAAATCTTGTTACGAACATTCGCTAATCAAAAATTGTTGCTGCTATAACCCATATTAACTACGAAAAATATTGTTTAATATACTTATGGTGGAAATTTTATGTTCTCATTACTTATTTATTATTAAAAGTCTACATTCATATGTACATATATGTATACAAAACACTTATTTCTATTATTATTGTTGCAGCATCTAGCTTCCAATTGTTGTCGCAAGCTCAACTAAAGCTAGGCGCAGGAAACGTGCTCTTTAGACAGGGTCGAACTAAGGTGAGAGAGCTCTTTTTTCTGCCGTGAGTGGTGATTGGACACCAACGATGGCATTCACGGAGCGAGAGTTTGTTAGAGTGTTGGTAGTCTCGCTGTGAATGCCACTGAATTCTTCGTTTCATATAGACCCCATCTACTAGAAAGTAGTTCCCCTTTTAATCCTCATTAGTCCTTAGGGTCAAAATTTACCCTTTTTAAATTTTGAATCCGATTTTTTCACTTGCCTTGTTTACCATGGAATTTTATATTGTAATTTAAATATGTTTTGGCTATTGTTACCAATTGGACCCAAGGGTCACAAAGGACTCTATTCTCACACAACAGAGAAACTTACAATTTTCATTGGGTTTTGGTAGGAATAATTCCCGTTTGATACCTCATCGAAGGAGCAAGTTTCCATGATCAAGTTCTCTTTTTAAATAGAATAAAATTCGCAACACCCTTCACAAACAATTCTGAAAAATCAACGGTAATACAAATTTTGAAATGCTAAGAAAATTTTCTGAATTTTTGTGATTGTTGCATATAGTTTTTGTGAACCTTATATACTTACATAAAGTATGGAACCTTGATTTATATGTTTTATATTATAGAATGAACTATATTATTAAGGCAAAGAATTGTTCATAAAAATAAATGCGAATATTATTTTAGAAAAAGGTGTACACTTACTTTTGAAGCTGACTGTAGATATTTTTTAGTATCTACATATACATACGCATATATAGGATCTTGCACAATTTTAGTTTGAAGTCGTGCATGCAAGTTTTAAAAAACTTTATACACATTTAATTTTTTTACAGGACTTAACGAGACAAAAAGGCTTGAGTATGCATAAACATTTTTATTTTGGGGGAATGGCTGCGCTAAAAAATTTGCCTTCACACAGTATTTTCACATATGTTTATCGCTGCCACATTATTAGCCAAAGTATTCCTGTTAATTTTTTTTATAACATCTAATGACTAAAATGCACTGAAATTTTTAGTTTATTTTTTTTTTATGCCTTGGAGTGAAATTTTTATTTTTAGAGTAAAAGGTTTAAAAATTTTAAAAGGAATATTTCACTAGAGTATTTTAACCCATTTATAGACGAAGGAGTCGATTCGACTTATTTTGTTAAAAAGTCTGAAAATCAATTAAAAGCTCATTAGAGAGTTAACGGTTGAGGGAAAAGTTGCATGATTGGCCTTCTTAGGCAAAATCTATGTGGGACACAGAATCAACTTTTTCTTTCTGTTAACAAAAAAGTAGAGGCCAAGGGGCGCTTTTATAGAGTTTTAATAATTTGCTTCGCTCTATGGTTTTCGCAAAAGCGTCAAATTGCTTACCGTATGCCTACGACTGATGTTCTACCTTTTCGCAATTATATAGAGAAGGCGCGTGGCTCTGGTGGTAAATGAAGAAAAAAGCGTCCGTTCTCCGGAGAGCTGTGTGGGATATATGTATTATTCTGAAACTCTTTCTTTCGTTCGAAACCAGTCAAAAGCAATTTTTTCTCCATTATGTGTGGCTGTATCTGTGGTTTCGTAGACTTATTTTCGCCTGTACTTTTTTTAAACCATGGCTCACAAAACTCCACAAATAAATAACCCGATTTGGAAAGTGGTTTAAAAACTCACCATATGACCTTACAAATTCCCGCCTGTGGGCCTCCATCAAACTAACTATATCTGAACACAATCTAGCGGTATTATACCCGTCTTCGAAATATATTGAGTAAATCCGCGTGTATAGTAGAATCTCGAGTATTGCAAGCGATCTAAGATTAAATAAAAAAAAATATTTGTACATACTCTTGCATCTAATCGACAACTTTACTCCTTCTAATTATCTTGTTTGCCTTTAAAAAGCAGTTACAACAAATCTACAAAAAATAACCATAGAAAGTGGCATAAAATGAGCATTTTACATAATTATGATTATCAAAATGCGTCAATATTTTCACAGCGGATTTCACGTTTCGCAGTCCTACACTTTACCACTCCCCACCAACAAAAACACAAGACACACTAACTAAGTAATAAAGATAACCAAAATGTGAATGCGAACGGGCGCCCAATTAATGCATTCAAAATGAATTCATTCAATTAAAAGGCAGCTTTATGTAAATTTTATTTATTATTACAATTAAACAAAGCTCACAGCTGAGCAGCCAGAAGATTGCCTACTTGGTTGCGAGTACACTGGTAATGAGCAACACGATGAGCAGCGGCTGCCGCTGTCAATGCCCGCGCAAATTGAAAGCCAACGTTGTGGGATGTAATAACCGTATATACATACCTAAAATACATAGTTAATAATTAAAGCCAACAGCTTTAAGTAAGGCAAAGCAAAGTGTAGCTCAAATAGAAGCTATGCACGTACATAGCTAAGTAAAAAGCGTTGCCAAAAATAAACCTGAAACATATCCACGCCGAATTAAGTAAACTTGAGAGCCGCTATAGCTGAGGAAGTCAGCAACCACAACAACAACAACAACAGCTTAGTGGACAAAGCTAATGAACGAAAAGGAACAGCAGTTGTTGGCTTAGCGAAAATGCAAACGCAAAAAATTTAAATAAAAACAAATACAATTTTAAGTTATTTCTATTTATCTTTTATGGTGAAGGATATTTTATTGCACATGCTTTGTGATTGTTTCTCTATGATGCATTCAACTAAAATTGTTTAAGTTTTCAATTTATAAATAATTTAATGAATTGTAGTTATTTAATGAACAAAAATTCTTTACCATTGGCTATTAAGAAAATATACAGTAGTAGCATTGCTTCATAAAGCAAAAAAAAAAAACAAAATAGCAGCAACACCTCTTAGTTTTCGGCCGCCCCACAGTGGTATTTTATACCCATTTTGTGCTCATAATTTAAATAATTGGTAAATTCACATGAATTCAAGTTTACAGGCGTTTTTGTTGTCGCTGAATTTGAATGTGGAATCGAAGTAAAAAAAAAAAAAGACAAAATGGCCGATCCAATATGGCGGCTAAAGTCTTAAGAACCATATTTTATGTAAAAATAAGAAGAATGGCTTATTATTATAGTATTTAAGAATTTATGCGGTAACTAAATTTGAATCTGAAATCAAAATAAAAAAATATAAAAAAACCAAAATCGCACCCAAAATGAAAATAAATTAGTTTATTTGGAAAAATATTTATTAAATTCATGTAGTATTGAGTACTGTGAGGTTTGTTTTTAGTTTGTACTTAATGTTTTTAAATAAAAGTACTATCACCTAAAATCATTACATGTACGCATCTTTCACGAAATGGTTGAAAAAAATTAATTAAAAAAATCATCTTCAGAAAGACTTTCACAATCATTTGGCCACAAAAGCGATGTAAAAACAAAATTTCATAAACGGTTGGATTCAATAATTAGTTCCACATTTAAAATATAATTATTTTGAAATAAAAGTATATTTTTTATCAATGAAATATGTCGAAAAATAATTACACCTTTTTCTTTAAAGTGGCTTTAGTAAAAAACTCACTTGAATATTCCATTAACTACTTATCAGTTGAACATATTAAAAATTATTTAAATTATATATTATTTAGCACTCACATTTGTAAGAAAGACCCATTTTGCAAAATTAAAATCGATAGCCCCTATGGATTTTGGGGTTCTCTTTAACTTTGGCATTACATTTTTAGTTCTCAGAGCGTTCCGTCAACTACTAGCTCTTTCACACTGATCATACCCGCATGTGCAGCACGTTAGGACTCCTCTTGGGCATATTTTGATAGTTGAAACATCATCTTAGCCAAACCAGAAGAATAAAACCCTGCACTTGAAAGAGTGAGACATAACAATTGTAAGCGCTGGTCTGATAAACAGCATAACATGGTGACCTACATATGGGACCTGGTCTACGGAAAGGGGGCTTAGGTGTCAAAAAATCAATTTTCACTTTTTGGTTGATTCGGATGGAAGATGAGATGCTTTTTCACGTGGTGAAAAGCAGAAAATCCTAACTTGCTTAGAAGTGTACTAAAAATGTAGAGAAAGAAGAGTAAAAATACGACAAAATATAATTTATTTACACGATGAACTATAATAATATTCCGACCAACAACAACACTTACTGGACCAACAACAACACTTACTGGACGTCCGGCGCGGAGAACAATTAACGAGATAACAAATAAAGAGAGAAACTGACGAAACGAGTTGCTTACTTTTAACAGCTTTTTCACAGAAAACTAGTTTTCGCACGTAAGCTCCCTTTTCGTAGACCAGGTCACATATACTGAATTTAGCATCAAATCCTTTGCCCATAGTCAACTTTTCCAAAGCTGATTGGAAAAGCTTCGCGGAATTTACTGAAATCACCTTCCCCTCTGCCCTCCCCACACCAACCGACGTTCACGTAGGAGAGCGTAAGTTCCGCAGGTTTGCCACTACTGCTGCAGCTCGCTTCATCCCAGCCGGTTGTATAGCGAACCCCTGTCCGAACTTTCCTGCTGCTGAAGCGTCAGGCCTATGCCGGAAATCCCCGCGTAAGGGATCTCAATACGGAGATTCGGCAGCTTGTGAACGTACCTGAAGACTTGCCACTTCACCTATGGTGTGTGTAAGCTTGGCCAACCTTGAGGTCATTGTTCAATCTGACCAAGCGCGACGGAAGAATCGAAATCTATTTCGGTGACAGCGCCTCGTCGGATCCGGATCGATGCGCGAGCCGTTTTGGCCGACAATTTACGCTGCAGCCTCCGGCGGACAAAGCCAAACGTAGAGTGATCAGAATCCTGCACAAACTGTCAACTAAAAGTGTGCCTCTTGTTTTCACTTGCGGTAAAGTTCAGGGAGCCATTGTGAAGGCGAAAGCCATGGGACCCGACGTAATATGCATGCTGATGTTGAAAAATTTGGGTCCTTCGGAAGTGGACTATTTAGCTAGGGTTCTCAACCTGTAAATGGCCACTGTCCATATTCAAGACATATGGAAGGTGGGGAGGGTGGTCCCACTACTCAAACCGGGGAAACCAGCCACCAAAATAGGGTCTTATTGCCTGATAACCCCCCTTTCCTCGATAGCGAAGCTACTAGAGGCCTCGCTACTCCCGTATTTCACGAACCACCTGACCTCAGAGAAGCATCGGCATGGATTCCGTAAAGTTCAGAGCACAACAACAGCCCTTAGCACCATAAACACCCAGATAACTCGTGGCCTTAACCGAAACCGCCCCTGTGAGAGAACTATTCTAGTAGCGTTGGACCTGTCCAAGGCGTTCGACACTGTCAGTCATGCAATGCTGCTAGAAGACATAGACGCCTCCTCACTCCCACAGAGACTCAAACGGTGGTCGGCGAATTATCTGAGTGGTCGAGACTCGTCAGTAATATTTAGAGACAAATTGAGCAAACGCGGAAAAATAAAAAGGGGGTTCCACAGGGTGGTGTACTTTCCCCATTAATGTTCAACTACTATATTTCTAGGCTTTCTTAACCACCAGAGGAAGCCCCGGTTGTCTCGTTTGGGAATGGAATTGATGACTTGTGCTCGAAAGTAAGTGGTTACCTCTCCGAGCTCTCTCGCCTTTTCACTGCTAGGAGCCTAACCCTGTCCCCTATAAAATCCTCAGCTCCCCTGTTCACCACCTGGACGAACTAATTCAGACTGCAGCTGGGCATTGCTGGACCTGCATGATGAGGTGACAATGCTCCCCGTAAATAAACACAAAACAATGCTCGGCAAGCAATTCTTAGTAGGGAGCCACAGACGTGGACACCCGAACAGACACTTGCTTGCAGAGGAGCTCTTGCCAAGGAGAGTTCTTGTCAGAAGGCGTCCATACGAACTGATGGACGAAGTCCGGAGATTTATAAAGCAAGATCTGTACCCGACAGCATATCGGCAGACCTTGGTCGACATTCACAGGGCGTCGGTGTCAAGTTACGTAAGGCTCATACCAAAACTTGGAGGAGAAGCTTGGCCAAGTGCCTACTAAGTAATATATAAGCGGCAAAGATTTATTTATTTTAGATATCCTTTAGAATAGTTTGCAACAAAGCAAGTAGCACAATCTTCTCGACTAAGTTCAAATGTTGCTATTTTCCAATCATTTTAGTGTGTTCGATGTGCAATACCCAAACTTGTCAAAGACACTGCAAAAAAAAACAACTTCGATAAAAGAAAAATCCAAATGTTTTTTTTCATCTCACGGTATGTAGTGCATAGCCATTTGAGGGCTTATCAGAAAGTTGAGTGGCACTCCATCAAAAGCAGTCAGTTTGAGTAAGCGTAGGTTTGCATCTACATACATACGTATGTGCATACATACAGGCATACATTGTTATAAAATTGGAGCAAAATTTTTTGGCGAAAGTTACAGCAGCCATAGATTTTTTGCACAAACAATCAGCGCACCTGAAATGGAGCAATTTTGCTACCGTTGCAAGTGTATACTAAAAAAAAATATAAAGATGTGCATATATGTGCATATGTACACAGGTATATTTGTATACAATTTCACTACAAACATTCATACATACATATCATGCACATTACGGGCACTCGCCCGCCGCTGACAGCTAACGACTATTTGTCAAATTGATAGCTGGAATAGTAGACAATGCAGCTGCGTCATGGAAAGCAGCGAGCTATGAAAAACAAAATCAAATTCGAAAATACAAATTGCTTTATGAAATTTCGAAATAGAAATTGAGCGACATACATATTGACAAAAGGAATTCGCTACATTTTGGGCTAGAAAAAATTGTGCGGCACACACATGCGGGTGATGATCATATGCACGTACATATTTATGTATACTAGGGTGACTCACCAAAAAAAAGTTGCGATTCTTCCACGGAGATTTCTCCCAATATTTCGGAAAATTATTAGATTTACATAAACTGGACTAATTTGAAAATAGCTCGAAAAATATACATTTTTTGTAAAGAAAGTTATTTTATAAACTTTTCTAATAAAAAACTCACCACAGATGATACAAAGAAAGATATTTTGCTGCTGAAGTGCGGAAAATTACTAAAATTTCAAATTAGTTAAAAAAATAAAAAAAAAAAACCATTCCAAATTTACACTAATACAAATTCCATACATGAACGTGAGAAGGAAATGCCTCCTAAATGTATGCTTTAATATTGACACTGAATTAAATAAACGTGCTAAGCAGCAGTTTAGGAACAAAATTATTGTAGATTGCGAACTGGGAAACTTATGTAGAAGAAGAGACCCAAAGATTAAAACAAAGAAGAAGGTAAATTTAAGCACTTAATGTAGTGACAAAGGTGGGGATAAATATGGAGATGAAAAAAAAGAATTAAGATAAAGATCAGGATAAAGGTAAAGGAAAAAAAATTAAATAAAAATTAAAAGATATATAGAAACATAAAAATAAACATAAAAAACGATAGCCAAAGTTAGAGATAAAGATAGTGATAGAGATAGAGATAAAGAAAGAGACGAAAAAGTCAAAACTGAAGAACAAGATATCTTATGTTATGGTATGGTATGTTATGTTCTATTATGCTAAGTTATGATATGTTATATTATTTTATATTACGGTGTGTCATGTTATGTTCAAGTCGCCTCAATTCCGTCAATAACCTCACATCAATTCCTCTCAGTTGATCACTACTCACTTTAACTCACCTCACCCCAACTCACCTCATTTCATTTTAACTCAATTCATCCCACTTCTACTAACCCCAACTAATGTTATTTCACCTCAACTCCACTTACATCACCTCAACGCATCTAACCTCAGTTCAACTCACCCGTAACTCACCTTAACCTAACTCAACTCACTTCACCTTAACTCAATTCAACTCTGCTTAACTCACCTAAACTGCCCTTAATTTAAGTGGTTGAATTTCAACCGCTGGGCGAACAGTAGTCAAAACAAATTTTATAAATGTGAATGTTGCACCCTAATGTTTATTTAAATATATGTACTTACATACATAGGAGGAGTTGCTAGCGCATTTGTTGCAGCAGCTGACGGCTTTAAATATTAATATGAAATTTTGCAGCTGTCGCATGGCATTGACAATCACTCAATCAGTCAACTTAAATCGGTAGTCGGTAGATTTATTAATTTAAATAGTTGACAGTTTCTTGCTTTTCAATCAAACATTTTTATTTAAATATAGTTTTTGTCGCATCCAAAACCAAAATCTCTTACCATGTTTTCAGTATATTTGTCACTATCAGCTAAGTTTTTATGTTTAGTAAGATTTAGTTGCATTTAAATCGCTTGCCACTCCTTTGTTCCGTTTTGCCACTTACCTTAGTGATTTTTTATAAGTAAATTAGCATTGAATATTTGATTTCTTTTATTTTTTCGTTTCAGCTAACATGTTCGTGAAATCCACGACGTCTTCCTCTTCCTTCTCATGCACTTGCCCTACCTTAAACCATCGATCTCTGTGGCTTTCGCTGTCAAACTTTCTTCTCTTCACTATTACGTAAAATGTATTTCGTACTTTTCTGAGTGGAACTGCCTCTTTTTATTGTCATTTGCAATAGGTAACAACATTCCACAATGTTTACAGCATCCGATTCATTAATACATCTATATGTATGTATGTGAATACATGCATAACTTAACGCCACTTAACAAGCATCTACGCCAGAGTTTATCGAATGCCTTCCATAGTCAATATCAAATTACATAATGCGGCACTAATTTCACATCGATTATATTGTTAACTATGCTTATTTTTTGATATATGTACATTAGACTGCATCACTCCCCATACAAATAAAAATCGGTACTTCTTTTCGGCTGGAATTATAAAATCTTTTGAGTTGAGTTTTCTGTTAACAAAAACAGTTTTTTAAGTTCTTTTTGAAAAAAAATCACCTCCGATGACCAAGCAGTTTAAGCTTAAAAAGTTTGCATAAAAATGTTTTTAAAAAATTGTCTACTGCATCGTAATAATCAGATTTTTGATGCTGTTTTTGTTTTTTTTTTTCAAAGACTGGTTTAAGAAAAACTCGAATAACTCAGCCAAAACTTTACCAATTTAGACTTATGGGCAGGGAACGGATTTTATGGAAATTGCCTTTTTTTCTGCTAAAGAGGTAGAGTATAGTCGATTAAGAATGTCCACGATTTAGTTTTCCTTGACTCCATATAAACACATTTGATGTTGCCTTTTTTAAGATATTTGCTTTTTTTGCCTTTGCTACCTTTAATGTAAAAGGCAAGGAAAAAGACCTCATTCCTGATAATATGAAAGTTTTAAATGTTCCATATTTAAATTGGGCTGCACTTGTATCAACTCACGTCGAGCGCAGGTTTAGTACATTCAAGGCGAAAATTCGCGAAATTTGAATGAAAATGCCGACAGAAAACTTCAAAATTTGTAAAATAAACATATGTCTAAAATAAATTTATATTTTTTTTTATTTTTCGGTTTTTGCCTTTTTTATTGCCTTATTTTTCCTTTTTTACGATTTCTAGTGCCTTTTCCTACTTCGTTATTTTATTTTATTTTTTTTTTTGTAAGATTTTAGGTCCTAAAAATCCATTCCCTGCTTACGGGTATCATTGGTAAGTTATTTTCTCATCTTTTCAATTTCATTGCGAATAAGCTCATTCAAAGTATGAAAGAGGAAGTTAAGATAAACGAGTGGCATCCCATGGNAAATGCCGACAGAAAACTTCAAAATTTGTAAAATAAACATATGTCTAAAATAAATTTATATTTTTTTTTATTTTTCGGTTTTTGCCTTTTTTATTGCCTTATTTTTCCTTTTTTACGATTTCTAGTGCCTTTTCCTACTTCGTTATTTTATTTTATTTTTTTTTTTGTAAGATTTTAGGTCCTAAAAATCCATTCCCTGCTTACGGGTATCATTGGTAAGTTATTTTCTCATCTTTTCAATTTCATTGCGAATAAGCTCATTCAAAGTATGAAAGAGGAAGTTAAGATAAACGAGTGGCATCCCATGGTGAATTAAGATGTGTTGGTATTTGATAAAGAAAATATTGGGACGTGAATGAATTTTTTTGCAATGAAATAAAAAGAGTGAGAAAATAACTTCCCACTGATACCTCATAGGTTTATATCGGTAAAGTTTTGTAGCAGTTATTCAAGTTTTTCTTACACAAATCTTTTAAAAAAGTTAAAAAAACAGCAGGGCGAGCAGATATATTTTACGGAAACTCTGCGAATTTATTTCACTTTTTTGTGTGAACTTGATGTCTTATAATAAAAAAAAAGAACCGGGAATACAAACAACGGAAAAACTACAACAAAATTATGGCTTTATTATACAAAAAATCCGAAATTCCTCTGTCACGGGTGGGACAACGTTTGTCACGGGTAGGGCACGTACGAATTTTTATATGAAAAGGAGATTTTACTGGGGTCTATATATAAAGATTAGTTACTAAAAAATATAAGAAGCCAAGTAGGGGTTCAATTCACTCACGTTTTATATTAGGATGGTGCCTTTTATATAGAAGAAAATGCATAGCACCATCAGCCAAAAAAATTATTAAAAGTCAACGCCTATTCTTAGCGTTTTGAAATTTTCATTTTTACCTACTTAAATTTAACGGACTACAAAACTGCATACATAAAAATTCTGAACAAAAAAATTAAAATTTTGTTGAATTTTTATGATGTTTGTAAGAAGTTTGAAATGTAGTTTTATGTGGTTCCGGCTAGGTAATGTGCTGGACTTTTATAAAAAAAAACTAAAAACATTAGATTAACAAAATAAAAACCCAAAACTGATCAAAGTGTAACTCAACTTAATCAGCTGACCACAAGGGCATACAGATAATGGACGAGTCCAGTCACCACAACCTTCTTTAAACTCAATCAAAAAATTTACTTAGAACTTGATTTCAAAACGTAAAAAAAGGTAATAAAAATGCATCTGAAACTTTAATTTGTTAATTTTTTGGTTGATTCCAGATTTCTACAAATGTCTTATCCACACGTTTGTTAGTTTTATAAAGAAAATAATTTTTGCACTGACGTTCACTCTCCCATGGAACCTCCCAGCATCAAAAATCTCATTGTCCTGATAAAAAACTTTAATATTTTTATGTAGAGTTTATAAGCTCAAACTGTTTTGTCATCTGAGGGGATTTGTTCTGAAAAATCCTTTAAGAAAACTCCATTTATTGAGGTACTTTCAATCCGTTTCCGAAATATTTTGGTAAAAAATCTTAAAATATACTAGGTTTGGTAATCACACCGGAAAGACCGCAACTTTTTTTTGGTGATGCAGTCTAATGTACAACATATGTATTTAGACTCAATTATTATTTATACTCATTTTTAATAAATTGAATCCCTGCTTTAAAATTTAAACAAGTGAAATCATTGATTATAATTATCGGTATATTGGATTTTTTGATTAGATTAATTAAACTTTCGAAGCTGTGTTGTAAGAAATGGATTACAAAGCCACTAGGTGGCATAACTAAAGACTAACAGCCGGTTTCCCCAGCAATTTAAATAGAAAATGATTTTTTTTTTTT
>NW_016170244.1:0-16098 GCF_001687245.7 Rhagoletis zephyria
TAATAAATATCTAAATCCCGGGACTGATCCCGAGATTGAACCAACGACACTGATCGTAAAAATCGAAAAAATTAACATCCCTAGTACATACATATATAGACTTTCATCATGATACAAAAAAAGAAGGTAGTTTCAATAAACAACTTTGACGGATAATAAAATTTTTTGAAGTTTCATAAATTGTGAGTATTCTCAATGGCTTTGCCACTGTGATAATATTAAAACAATAAATCGGAGTATTTTCTTTCCCACATTTATACCAATTTAATAATATTTCAAATGAAAAATCATTATCAGTGCTTGGTAATTTTTTTGGGTACTCTTTATGAATTTGTACAACGATTTTGGGTTGCTGTGCCCAAACGCGTGAATTGAATCAAAAACCTTTTACACACACTTGTAGACAACAGTTCACGCTTTATTACAAAAATAAAATTGACTATATCTGTCCACTAATTTATTAATAATGTCGGTAGGAAGTATGGTATTTTTTGCAAGTTTCCGAGCTGAAAAAAATATCCACGAAATATCTCTGCAAAAGGTGTTCAGCCCCTCTTTAGCAAAACAGAAAGGAGAATTCTACTTAGTGAGGGTTATAATCCCTAATAGCGCTCTTACACGATATGTATTTGCATATGTAAATGCTACTTTTCTGGTGCGTTCTAATATATGGTACATACGAGTACATCGACGTAGCCAGAATTAAATTTAGGGAAGGGAGGGGGCTCGACCCTATTAAGCTGGCATTTCAGGGTACTATTTTATATATATGTATGAGGAAAATTTGAAAGTTAGGGGGGGCTCGAGCTGCCCCCTGCCCCTACCTGGCTACGCCCATGTACGAGTAGATACAAAAGGGTAGCATTTACATATGCAAATACACGTCGTGTAAGAGTGCTGTTAGTGCGGCCGAAGGCCGCCTACGCAGAAAACTGCTCTCTGCAAAAGGTGGTTCATCCCCTCTTCTTGGGCAACAGAGAAAGGAGTAGTGATGGTAATAATCGTTTTGGAAAAAATCAAAATTTCCGCTGTTTTCAAACAGCTCCCAAGGGAAGGTGGGCGAGGGGTGACTTTTCTTTCTTTCGCTTAGGGGGGTTTGGGGAGCCACGCCCCTTCCGCCCCCACCCCTAAATCGTTGTACAAATAGCTAAAGATTTCTCATTTTTTTACTTACGGTGGTTCGCACCTTTTTTTTATTAAAAATATATAAAATATGTAATGTTAAGAAAGACTTCATTGAAATTGTTCTTTTTATTTTATAATAAAAATCACGAGATCATAATGTTGTTATTTTTTCGTTTTCTTATTTTGTATGCAATCTTGCAATTTAAAAATCTAATTCTAAAGAATTCTCTTTCCAAATAAATCCTTTTATAATCCCCAATTCCATGTGAATAAATTGTTCTCATAACCTAACATGCAAAACAAAAACAAATTGGGAAAAATTATTTTTGTTTTACTTTATAATTTTGGGAATAATCGTTCACATGAAATTCGTTAAAATTTACTTTTAAATTTCCCATCAGATTTTGCAAAAAATCAGGCTTTGTGGTTAGCGTATCACCATCAACTTCAACAAATTTCGAATTTAAAATTTCCAATGTATGCAAAAAACTTGAATTCGGCTTGCGCAGACCGCCCTCCGATAAGCAATTAGCATAAGTATAATTTTGATCACTTTCTTCATCCGTTCTGAAACCTAGTCAACCCTCTTTTTGAGATTATGCATTAATTTTCAGGTTCATCATATTCGACATCTTTGAGTGGACTGATGAAATCTTCTGCTTAAAAAAAAAATATTACTGCTCGTGATCAGGTAGCATGAATTTAATGAAATGTCATAATTTTATTAAAAGTCAAATGGTTAACAACAACAACGAATGTCATTTAATGAAACTACCTTCTTTTTTGTATCATGGACTTTCATTACAAACTGTATTAATGGGACGTATTCATAGTCAAAATTAATAGCGTTTTCTTTTCTCGAATAAGGGTTGCACTTATTCTGACCTGTGTTAGCGCTGTCAAATTTTTATGTTATTTTTCTCAGCCGTATCACAGGTGTTTTTTTCTCAGCAGGTTGCGCTCTGCTCCAACAAAAGTGCTCCCTTTTCTGCCCTCAAATAAACGTGAGGGTGAGAGTTGCTCAGTTGAATTTTAATTTACGCTTGTAAAAATAAACTTATTTTCCGTATCAGAAATAAGTGATTTCCTATGAAATTAATTAAAGACTTACAGGGCAAGTGAATAAAGCAGATTTATAAGTTCAATATATGAACATGTGATGGAGTAGCATATTTTCTGTTTCATTCTCATATAAAGAACGCAACATTTTCTCAGGGTTCAGTTCAACGCAAAGCAAGAGTTCCCATATAAAAGGGCAAAACTTTTTTTGAGACAAGAAAACGCTATAAGTCGACACTTAAGGTAGTTTCAGCTTTTTGACATAATTTCCAACGAGTTTAACGTGTATCGGTGTATCACATAATTTGATAATTAACGTAAATTATCGACAGCTAAAGTTTTAAGTACATATACAAATTTGTATACAAGTTCCTGTGAAATCAGTACATAATTTGCATTCTTTTGCAACCAAGCTACAAAAGAACACTCGCTTGAATGACGAAATACACGCAAAGCAACAACACAAACTCGGCTATTTGTCCGAGTTCAACTAGGCCGGTTAAAAAATAAGCGAGCCGAAAGGTAGTGTTGTTAAGTGAAAAAACAGCTCTATTGTTAATTCCTAATGTGAAAGTGGAGAGGAAAATTTTTGTTTCCTTATATACAGTGACGGGCAACGGGCAAAACTGTAACATGGTGTAGCACTTTTATTTTAGCCATCGCTATCTTTCCAAGTTCTAACTACTTTCACACTTTTGTTGTATATTCTTATTCGTACACCGGTACCTACTCATGACGATTTGAAGTCAATCCACTCACATATTTTTAGTAAGTTTTTGACAATTTTCTAGAAAAAAAGAATTAGTAATACAATGTTCAGTATCATTTTGCTTTTTTAGTTCCTGGATGCGATTTGACTTACTGGATGCGTATCTCTGTAAAAATTCAGGAAATATAGCCTACCATATATCCTTAGTTTGCTTTCACAGCTCAAGTACTCTATTGGACGGACTTGTATACTTAGTAAGCTGTGATTTTAGTTTTAGTTGACTCTGCTAGTTATCGATGAGATTCATGTCCACGGACTGTGGAGATCATTTCAAATTAGCGATTTTGCTTTTGTATCGAGTNGCCGAAAGGTAGTGTTGTTAAGTGAAAAAACAGCTCTATTGTTAATTCCTAATGTGAAAGTGGAGAGGAAAATTTTTGTTTCCTTATATACAGTGACGGGCAACGGGCAAAACTGTAACATGGTGTAGCACTTTTATTTTAGCCATCGCTATCTTTCCAAGTTCTAACTACTTTCACACTTTTGTTGTATATTCTTATTCGTACACCGGTACCTACTCATGACGATTTGAAGTCAATCCACTCACATATTTTTAGTAAGTTTTTGACAATTTTCTAGAAAAAAAGAATTAGTAATACAATGTTCAGTATCATTTTGCTTTTTTAGTTCCTGGATGCGATTTGACTTACTGGATGCGTATCTCTGTAAAAATTCAGGAAATATAGCCTACCATATATCCTTAGTTTGCTTTCACAGCTCATGTACTCTATTGGACGAACTTGTATACTTAGTAAGCTGTGATTTTAGTTGACTCTGCTAGTTATCGATGAGATTCATGTCCACGGACTGTGGAGATCATTTCAAATTAGCGATTTTGCTTTTGTATCGAGTCTTCGCTAACATGTNTCCGAAAGGTAGTGTTGTTAAGTGAAAAAACAGCTCTATTGTTAATTCCTAATGGGAAAGTGGAGAGGAAAATTTTTGTTTCCTTATATACAGTGACGGGCAACGGGCAAAACTATAACATGGTGTAGCACTTTTATTTTAGCCATCGCTATCTTTCCAAGTTCTAACTACTTTCACACTTTTGTTGTATATTCTTATTCGTACACCGGTACCTACTCATGACGATTTGAAGTCAATCCACTCACATATTTTTAGTAAGTTTTTGACAATTTTCTAGAAAAAAAGAATTAGTAATACAATGTTCAGTATCATTTTGCCTTTTTAGTTCCTGGATGCGATTTGACTTACTGGATGCGTATCTCTGTAAAAATTCAGGAAATATAGCCTACCATATATCCTTAGTTTGCTTTCACAGCTCATGTACTCTATTGGACGAACTTGTATACTTAGTAAGCTGTGATTTTAGTTGACTCTGCTAGTTATCGATGAGATTCATGTCCACGGACTGTGGAGATCATTTCAAATTAGCGATTTTGCTTTTGTATCGAGTCTTCGCTAACATGTGCAGTGTGTTTTGGATGATTTTTCATCATAATCTCTAATTTTTTCGGCTTCGGCATTTTGTTGACAGATGCATATGTACGCATAATGCCTACCAACGGTTCAACAATATTTTTGAAATACAACCCCAAACTATTATTGTAAGTCACAGTTTGCATAACATGATGCGCTTGGGCTTGATTCGGGTCCTTGATCCAATACCATGCCCAGCTATCTGATTGAAAGCGATTAATTAAGTCTTGTCAGACCAAACAACCTACAAATTAAGCTAAAAAAGTGTATAGTATTTTTGCTCGCCTTTATACAAGATTAAAAACAATAAACATACATTCTAGATATGTGTATGAATGTGAATTACATAATTTTTTCGGTTATTGACAATAATAAAAAGCAGTGGTATAAATCCAAATAGCATTTTTTAACAGTTTTTTATAACTTGATACTTAGATACTTAAACTAAAAACAAGAGACACATTTAGTCCATTTTTTTTTTACGATAAATTTTTGCATGACCTCTCGGCAACACTGACCATGAGCCATCAAATCCGTTTTGTTGTTCCATTCCATGCGCTCAATGTGCTTTGATATTTTAAGTCAAATTAACGCAAATTTTCAACATATCGTTAATATAGTATGGAAAGGGCGTAATTCACATTGTCGCAAAAAACCCACAACTAACTAAAATTTTGTATAGCATAAAACGATGTGGGGACTTAAAATTCGATGAAATGCATCATAGTCAATCAAAAGGTGAATTTTCGATTTTTAGTTACTTACGGCTTTTTGTATTTCAGCGACGATGTGAGTTACGCTCTTCCCCTATTATACTAATGATATATTGCGTGCCAAGTCCCACTCCTCAATAGATATTAAATTCGCCTTGAATTGATTCTTATTTGATTTGTGAACTTGGCTGTCAACTTTTTCACATTCCATTTTATTTTTATTTAAATGTTGTTGTTTTCGAGCGCAGTATTTGCATATTAAAACCGCTCAAAATTATTTCGTTTGTTTTTCTGCTAAAGCTTAGTATCCAGCTCTTAAGAAAACGGTCAAGAAAAAATTGCCATTATTTCGCGTGTGTGTCCAAGGAATTTTGACATTTTTGATAACGCACAGCCTGTTGCCTCAATCTTTCCTCAAGAAATAATGGAACGGGCATATATTTCTGTTGCAAACCTGGGTTGCCTTGTGCTCTTTTTTCACAAAAAACTTTAGAAAACCGTAGCAGAAAGCGTACTAAATTTCTGAAGAACTGCGTACTGCCTTAGGGAAATTTGACTCAAGAAAATTTCTTAACCATTTCTTGTACGTCATTTTATATGGAGTTTTTGCTTTTCTTAAGAGCTGGATACTAAGCTTAAGTAATAAAAGAAATCACGGAACTTATGGTGTTTTCGTTTCTACCAAAGAATGTTGCCTTTTGATTGCCCCTTTCTCTTTTCGTGTTCGATTCTAAAAGAAAGGCAAACGGTTAGAAAATTTTGTGTTCGTTTCTTAAAATGTCCTAATGTAACATCAAACACATTTTGCACCGTGGAAGGGCAACATTTTTTGGGAGAAACGAAATCGCAATTAATCATAATAAGCCGTTTTATGAAAAAGAATTATTACGCTTTTCTAAGAAAAAGTAGAAAAAAAACTAGCGATGCATCCAGTTTTTTCAACAGACCTTTGACAAATAATATTCGATAGCTACATAATTCTTACCCAATTAAAGGCTATCTTTTACCGCGCAAATAGTCGATTCTCTTTATAGCTAGACATCGAACATTTCCGCTGGAAATACCTATTGAAAGATCTTACTCTTTGACTTTTAATTACAAAAGAAGGGGACGTAGGGAGACAGTTTTAACGTAGAATCTCGACAGGCAAAAAATATTGGCTACAATTTGTCGTTTTATTTGCCAGATATACGTTTTATCCTTGCACTTGCACAATATTCGCATTCGCAAAAGCTCCGCATTATTGAGAATTCGAAAGCGAATGCGAATGTTAAAATTAATTCAAAAGCTCCGCGGTTGCGAATGCGAATGCGAATATTCGCGACAACCCTGCTCCATTATATGCAAATCATAAATTTGTATAGAAATTTTTGTATGTATCTCTACTTAAGTGCGCATAACTTCTACATCTGTTATAAAATTTAGATGAGCAGTGCCTTATTGTATTTATGAAAGATCATGCTTTGACGTGCAAGAATCCAAAAGTTAACAGGTTCTTTCATATTGATATTTTGACCGAAAGTAACTCTTTTTTTAATTTTTTTTTAATTATGCAAAAATGTCGATGAATACATGATTAGCTCCTTAAATACTAATCCGGTTGGAAAATATCGTTTATGTTGGTTGTAGTGCTTCCTGGTCGCTGCCTAGGATACAATTAGCGCATTATTGCGCCATTTTGATGCACTTCTCGCGGGGGATAAATATCTTGTCTATGCACTTCCTATGTTGCTAGGTCGAACCATTTCGACTCTCTAATGAATCTGCCGATTTCGCTAATGGTAGCTCCTGATAGGTCGGTTAGTTCTGCTACTAGATGTTTCCCTAACGTCTTGTGTCTAATGTTCGAAAGGCCTGGACATTCACACAGGAAATGCTGGACACTTTCTTCGCTATCTTCTAGTTGACAGCTGCGGCAAATCATATTATGGGGTAGACCTATTTTTGCCGCATGTTTGCCTATGGGCCAGTGGCCCGTGATGGTTGCTAAAATTCTAAATACCTCTGGCCTTGATCTGCTTAGCAGGTCCAAGGTTTTCGCCCTGTTATAGTCAGGCCATAGTTTTCTCGCTATCTTGCAAGTCTGTATATCTGACCACCTGCGTCTAGCCAGTTCAAGGAAATGCGTAGTAATCTCTCTTTGGACTACTCCAAGAGGGCAACCCAATGCCACTGCCTGGGATTCATCCAAACCGGCTCCTGCCTTCGCCAACTCATCCGCCTTCTCATTGCCTTCTATGTTCCTATGTCCGGGAACCCAGACAAGAGAGACGGTATTTGACTGAGACACTGAGCGCAATATTACTTTGCATTCCCCAACTAGCTTGGATTTGGTAACCGGTGACGCTATTGCCAATAGCGCCGCCTGGCTGTCAGAGTATATTGTTGCTTTACCGCTGTGTCCAACTCTATTGCCTAGGATTTTGCAGGCTTCTAGGATCCCTAGGACTTCCGCTTGGAAGATGCTTGTATTATTTCCCAACCGTAGAGACAGAGCCACGCCGAGTTCCTTGGAGTAGACACCTGCTCCCACACCGCAATCCATCTTGGATCCATCGGTGTATAGAGAGATCTTCTCTCGGTCGGCCACTCGGTCTCTTCTCCAGTCCCTTCTGGATGGGAATAGCACTTGCACGTTACAGCTGAAGTCCAAATTGCCTACGATATAATCTGTCGTCCTATTTAATTGCATTTGATTTATGATCAACCCATGTCCGAAGTGTCTAGTCCTCCAAAGGCCCGACTCTCTGAGTCTGACCGCCGATTTCATAGCCACTTCTTTCAGGTGGAGATCAATAGGAATTAAATTGAGGATGGCGTTTAAAGCTTCTGCCGGGCAGGATCTTAGTACGCCTGTTACTCCTGCGCTTGCTGCCCTTTGTATGCTTCTTAGCTTGCTGACATTATATTGTCTGCTTAGGCCGGGCCACCAAACTAAGGCGCCGTATGTTAGAATTGGTCTTATGATCGCGGTATACATCCACATCACAAGTTTAGGATTTAGTCCCCAGGTTCTACTGAAGATTCTCTTGCAAGTGTAGTATGCTATGTAGGCCTTCTGTCTACGGAATTCGACATTGGCTTTCCAGTTAAGTTTGTTATCCAGCACGACTCCAAGATATTTTGCGCTGGGGGTCAATGAGAGCGCCTTGCCGTCTAGCGATGGTAGCTTGAATTGTGGTAGTTTGTGTCAGTTTGTAAATAGGATAAGTTCTGTCTTGGCTGGGTTCACATTTAGGCCGCCTCTCGTAGCCCAGGCATGTAGCCTTCCCAGGGTTCCTTCAAGGATTTCGCTAACGGTAGAGAGGAATGGACCTGTGGCTGCTATTACAACATCATCCTCATACGCCACAACTTTGACTCCCCCTCTATTGAGTTCTAGCAATATACCGTTCAGGGCTATCACCCATAGCAGTGGTGAGAGCACTCCGCCCTGTGGATTGCCCCTGTTCACATGATGTATAATAGAGCGTTTATGTAGAAGATAGTAAGTTTAATCAGCTTCACTACCGCGAAAAGAAAATTACGATTCGCCAGCTTTATAAAAAACAAGTAAAAAAGTCGTAAGTTCGGGTGGAGCCGGACATTAAATACCCGGCGCAAGTATTAAATATAGTTTTCCACCTTTCGGAGAACTACCGTTACATGGTAAGAAGAGTGGTTTTATCCCTATTTCTAACAATTTCGATGGTATGTTCAGTTATGCTTAATGAGATAAATTTATATAGCTAGATGTGGAAGTAGGGTTGCCAACATTTTCTAAGAAATGTATAGTACTGTTTCAAAAAAATCTGAAAAAATATAGTACACTTCAAATAAATGTAGTACTACATAAAAGTAAAAATTAAAACGTTTTTTAAGTGTACATCTTTTTTCTTTCTCGTGCATTTCCTTTCATATTTCTTTGAAAGTATTATATACTTTAACGCAATCAATATTTAAATCAGAGGTGGCAGCTTCGACAGAGAATTTTTGTAGTGTGCGAGAAATTGATGTCACTGTGTACGTGCGAACAAGTCGTGCGGTTGAATGAAGCTTTCGCTGCCTTCTAAAGCAGAGCGTGTATATATAAGCGAATATGCCCGCCGGGCAGGCGCCGCCCAGATCTGATTTAAATTAACATAAATCAAAAGTTCATTTTTATTAGTGAGGTAGTCGCTTTGTTTCTCTCATCTCGCCATTTGACATTCATAATAGAAAAGACTTTATGTGAATGCCGAAGTTGCAGGTATAGAGAGCAGGAACGAAATAATTTTAGTAAATTTGGTCATTCGTTCTAAGTATTTTTAAAAATGTTGCAATTTTTGATCTGTAGTTCTATTAATAAACTCAGTATGACCTTTTATTTTAAAGAATATTTCATTCAATAGTTTTACTTCAGGATAAAGCTCATCCATTTTAATATACATATTTTCTTGCAAATTACTAAAATATATTAATATTTATAATTAAAGAAATATAGTATTTTTGGATACTATATTTTTTTCCAACAGTATATAGTACACAGTCCGAAAAAATAGTACAATACTATATATTATAGTACGGTTGACAACCCTAGTGGGAAATATCACGCCCACTTTCCAAAATTCAATAATAATGTTACTTCTTTTCAAGGGATTGCTGTTAGTATCAATTTTGAGTAAATTAGCGTCCTTAAATTTCGAAATATCGAAGATTCAAGAATTTCTGAAATTTACCGTCTCATGAAAAGTGGTAGTAATTTTGGTCCGATTTCAATCGTTTTCAACGCTTAGCCTTCATGTGGTAAGCGAAAAATCGTACCAAGTTTGGTACTAATTGATTGAACAGCTACCGAGATATACATACCTGGTCATAAGTGCCACGCCCATTTTCTGATTTATCGAAGATTTCGTATTTCTCTAAATTACAGTTATATGGGATGTGGTCGTGGTTATTGTCCGATTTTTTAAATTTTCTGCCATTTGGTATGTTGTACCAAGGTCAACAACTGTGCAAAGTTTTGGAGAAATTGGTGTATCGGTTATAAAGATATAGGTACACATGTAATCATAAGTGGGCGTGGCTAGCTCCATTTTCGAAAAA
This sequence comes from Rhagoletis zephyria, assembly GCF_001687245.7. Taxonomy (NCBI): domain Eukaryota; kingdom Metazoa; phylum Arthropoda; class Insecta; order Diptera; family Tephritidae; genus Rhagoletis; species Rhagoletis zephyria. Next base: position 10,171 of record NW_016170244.1, read on the forward strand.
ATTATAATATTCTAATTTTACGTCTAAAAGGCACTGTAAATATTATGGAAATAGCTTCAGTTATTACTAAAATATCGCACTTTTCGCATTTCTGAAAACTACCGTTATATGAGAAGTGGGCGTGGTTACGGTCCAATTTCGCCTATTTTCAATACCAACCTACCTTGGGTGAAGGGCAATTCAAATACCAAATTTCGTTGAGATATCTGAATTTTTGCCCGAGTATCGTTTACACGGTCGGACGGACAGACAGACAAGGCTTAATCGACTTCTCTTATGATTCTGATCATTTATGTATACATTTGTCTATATCTAACTTAACGAACACGCGGATGCGTGCTCGAAAAAATTAAAGTTGGGGGCCGCCCCGCGGCCCCAGGTTTTTCTAAGGATAGAAATGAAATACAAGATTAGCAATGCAAGAGTATATTTACCATTGAGCTCCCAAATAATAATGAATTACAAATATTACTTAAAACCATCGCTAATTATCTAAATTGCCCGAATTAATTGATTAGTTGCTGACGCTGCGCTCCCCACGATTTGCATTTTGGTTGCATAAAACCAATTGGTATCGCTTACGTTGTAGGTCAATTACCTGCACTGGCTATGCGCGTGTTTGGCGAAGTGCGGCGTCAGCACATTCACGTTAGTAAGTGTGTTGGCCCCCTTGTTATCTACCCCCAGCAGGGTCCCGCAGATGAGTCGATTTTTGAAGAGGATCTTTGGTGTGGGTCTTTGGCTGATCCTGATCTGTTGTTTGGTTTAGCCTAGGAAAGTTGATTGTAGCCGTAAGTTTTTTCCAGATGATGTAGCACATGGATGCCAGGATTGTCAAGGTAATAGCGTCACAAATTAAGAAGAAGTGTAACGTTTACCAAAGCGGGTGGCAAAGCCTGCACTGTGCGTACTGATTTGCTGGTGAACGTTTGATTTCCCACAATGACCGTTTGATTACTTAGTAAAATAACGTATGTTCCATTGAGGACCGCGGAGTAGTTCCTCCCCTTCAACGGCCCTTGAAAGTTTGTAGTACATATTGTTGCATCGGTGATCATCTCAACAATCATGTTGTTGTCTGGTTCAAAGTGGCATTTAGCATCGCCGTCCTTCACTAATCTAGCCAGGCATCCGTCTTCTGGAAGTTTCGTTAGAGATTTGGGTAAGCAGATTGTTGTATTGCTAATCGAAGGGCAATCCTCGTTCAGTCCGAACGTTTCTTCTTCGTTTACCAGCATCTTCTTGTAACCAAGTTCAACGTGTTGTCCCCTTATGACAGCGGCGCGTGTTATTAGTAGTCGGTAGCTATCTGGTTTGACTTTTGGTATTGATAGTACGTATAAAAGGATACTACCGTTTGAATACACGGAAGCCGATCCATATTCTATAGCTTCGATGGTGTTTTAATATGGCAGCGAATCTTCTTCTATTAAAAGTCTTCGTACCTCGTCTCGATCAAGTAAGTTTGTGTTTATGACACCGGATTTTGCCATTTGGCACGCCTGCATGATCTCTGATACCTCTTCCTTTAGGATTAGAACTTTGCTCAAGTCCAGAAGCTCCAAATTCTCTTCGCTAATATTTTTGTTTATAGCGTTGATGTGTAGCATCATTTCATTTGCTTTCTAAATTGCCTCACGGTAAGTTGAAGAGCTTTTCATTGACGCGGTACTGGTGGTTATTATTTACTACAACATCTTTCATGCTTCGGAGGATGTAATCCCAATCTGCTGCATCTGGAGACCCGGCGATCCACTTCCATGCGGATCCAATCCAGTCAGTGGAACGTCTTCTTCGTGACTTACTTATTTGCAGCTCGTCAAGTTGCAGCTTAGTTTGGTTTAGGTGGAATAGCAGCACAGTACGCACAGCTTCGCTTCTGATATCGTGCTTTGTTGACTCGATCAATTTCTCCAGCGCCATATTTAAGTAGTTATGGTCGACCATATGACTAAACTGAAGTGTCCGTTCAGAATCCTACCACGCCCATGTTCAATAGTGACCAGCGGGGAGTCGTAATTTTAAATATTGAGGCCGTAAACGCCATATTAAAAGTAAACTGTCTTACCGTCATGATTGAGGAAAAAAATCAAAAATGAGAATTTCTTAAATTAGCATTGGCTTGTTTCGACGCTCATTTCTATCTTTTTATATTTTTTCCAACTTTTTTATTTCTTTCTTTTTAGCTTTTATATATTTTTTTTATCTTCAGGGACGGAGGAAAAAACCATTTTAATTAGTATAAGTAATTAAATGGTTGCATATTATCCTTTTCTTAAATAGTGCTAGAAGGTGTTGAACTTATTTAGTAAAGGTTAGTTGGCCATATTTTAAAATTATCCTTAATTNTGGCCAAGCCAGCGGAGCCGCTGAATTTTAATTCGCTGCACTATGTCTATATCGTTGTAAAGCTCATACAGCTCATCGTTAAATCGTCTGCGATATTCGCCATCACCAACGCGTAAAGGTCCGTAAATCTTTCGCAGAATCTTTCTCTCGAAAACTCCAAGAGCCGCCTCATCAGATGCTTTCATTATCCTTAATTAGTTGAGAGAATAGCTAGAGGTTTTTTAAACTTATTTATCAAAAGATAATGAGTAATATCTAAAAATTATTCGATAATCAAGAAAAAGAAAAAAATGACATATAATTAATTTTTTTCTTTTTTTGTTAGCAATATTTTTCGAAATTACGCTACAATTAAATTTTTGTTTTCCGTTGTACATCGGTATATTCGTATATGCTACTACCGTCCCCGATTCTCTAAACCACGTCATTGGAAAATCCACAGGAACCAAGAATGTTAATAGAAAAAACATTTTTAGTACAGATTTTGAGCAGTTTTGTATTTCTTTTTCAAGTATGCCGTTACGAGTTACTTCCTTAGGGTCCTGTGGCTTTACCAAACCTGCGGTAGAGAAGTTGTTATCAAAAAGAAAAAAAAGAAATTGAGTGTTAATTTTTTCATTTTTTTTTTTTNTTTGTTAGCAATATTTTTCGAAATTACGCTACAATTAAATTTTTGTTTTCCGTTGTACATCGGTATATTCGTATATGCTACTACCGTCCCCGATTCTCTAAACCACGTCATTGGAAAATCCACAGGAACCAAGAATGTTAATAGAAAAAACATTTTTAGTACAGATTTTGAGCAGTTTTGTATTTCTTTTTCAAGTATGCAGTTACGAGTTACTTCCTAAGGGTCCTGTGGCTTTACCAAACCTGCGGTAGAGAAGTTGTTATCAAAAAGAAAAAAAAGAAATTGAGTGTTAATTTTTTCATTTTTTTTTTTTGGCCGCAATATTTGCCTCTTTTTTAGGCGTTATTATGTGTTGGCTAAGTGATTGTCATGGGCAGCTTTTGCCTCTTTAAATTAGCCGTTAGTGCTAATTTTTTTTCTTTTTTTTCGGCAAAATTTGCCTCTTTTTTAAGCGTTACTATGTCTTGGCTAAGTGATTTGTCATGGGCAGCTTTTGCCTCTTTAAATTAGCCGTTAGTGTTAATTTTTTTTCTTTTTTTTTCGGCAAAATTTGCCTCTTTTTTAAGCGTTACTATGTCTTGGCTAAGTGATTTGTCATGGGCAGCTTTTGCCTCTTTAAATTAGCCGTTAGTGTTAATTTTTTTTCTTTTTTTTTCGGCAAAATTTGCCTCTTTTTTAAGCGTTACTATGTCTTGGCTAAGTGATTTGTCATGGGCAGCTTTTGCCTATTTTTTAGTTAGCCGTTAATGCTTTGTGTTTTGTCTGTGCTATAATAGTTTTTATTATTTTGTCTTCCGACATTCGGAAAAACCTTCTTTTTTTGTTGTGTTGTGCATTTCCCGTCGTGCGCTTGATTTAGTTTGTTGTTTGCTCCTGTTTAGTTTTAATTTGTGCCTTATGGATCTTCCTACCAGTGTCTGTAACCAAGGCCACCCTATTATCCTTACCAACAATTTCGTTTTTATAAAGTGTTTTCTGCTTCGCCTTTATCTGTTTATCCCTAACGTANCTGTCTGTAACCAAGGCCACCCTATTATCCTTACCAACAATTTCCTTTTTATAAAGTGTTTTCTGCTTCGCCTTTATCTGTTTATCCCTAACGTAAACCTCATCTCCTATCCTAAAATTCTTAGGTCTTTTCCGTTTCTTATCCCACCGGAGATTTCGATTAGCTTGGCGCGAATGGTCACGGATGNATCCTAAACTTCTTAGGTCTTTTCCGTTTCTTATCCCACCGGAGATTTCGATTAGCTTGGCGCGAATGGTCACGGATGCTCGGTTTTTTATGTGGAAAAGTTTTGCAAATTTGGAAAATTTATCTATACAGGATAAAAATTTTTCTCCTTGAATTCCGAAGATGTCCACATGCACAATTTCGCATGGGTATTTTGGCACCGGGGTGTCTTTCATGGGCGGTACTGGAGGTTACGTATCATATTTGTTTGCGAGGCAGGTTTCACAAATGGTGGTGAATTTTCTTNACAGGATAAAAATTTTTCTCCTTGAATTCCGAAGATGTCCACATGCACAATTTCGCATGGGTATTTTGGCACCGGGGTGTCTTTCATGGGCGGTACTGGAGGATGCCTATCATATTTGTTTGCGAGGCAGGTTTCACAAATGGTGGTGAATTTTCTTATCCGGCTCGCCATTTTGGAAAAATAGTGTTTTTCTAGGATTTGCTCTTAATTTTCCCTCGAGTTCCTATAAGCCCTACTACGTTCGTCCTCTATTATTCTACAAATTCTATCTTCGTTGGCAACATCTTCGACCACCCTCTGCGTTATCCTGATTTTGTACAAAATAAAATGTTCCAGATACACTTCTTGCAGAAGCTGTAAATGATTCTCAGAAATTTTTACTCCGTTTATTAAGTTATGGCTTTAAGCGTTCTTTTAAGGCCTCGGTTAAGTTGGTTTTTTCAATGATAGCTAAACTAACATAGTGACGGGTCAAGCCCGGATTGCATTCCCTTCCGTAAAAATAATTTGGTTTCGAAAAACGTTTAAAGGACTTTCTGACGCATCCGTACTGTGAACTGTCCCCTTTTCGCTTCTAGCTTCTGCTGATAAATCGTTAANCGGTCCGCACTGTGAACTGTCCCCTTTTCGCTTCTAGCTTCTGCTGATAAATCGTTAAGCCCCAACGATGCTGTTAAATGGTTTGCCTGGCATGGAATTCTCGAAAGAGCGTCTGCCACAACATTTGATTTACAACGAGTGTAAATCAATTCGTGGTTATCCTCTTCTATTCTCGCCTTCCACCTCTTCAACTTTGCGTTGTAGTTCCTACATAGAGGTAAGATCTCAAATTATCTAGAGCCCAAACTATTGCCAACATTTATTTCTCGCTTGTGGCGTAGTTTTCCTCCGTTCTAGTTAAAGATCTTGAAATGTAGGCGATGGGCCGATATTTTCCTGGTTCTCCTTGAGACAGCACCCCACCAATGGCATAGTTTGAAGCGTCGGTAGTAAGGTTAAATGGTTTTTCGAAATCTGGGAAAGCAAGAATATCTGAGGAAACTGGTAGTTTTTTTAAATTATCGAAAGCTTGAGGGGCTTCACGGTTCAGATTAATGCGTATTCTTCTCGATTGGTTGGCCTTAACTTGCGCGTTTTCCCCCGCCTGAGATTGGTTAACGGTTTTGCAACTTTCGCGTAATTTATTTATTTATTTATTTGGTCTACAGAAAAATGTTTTCTGACAGACAAATGAGAATAGAATATTTAGATACATAGTAATTTATAATAATAACAATAATAATAATAATAATAACAATAATAATAATTGAGACCAGTTAGATCTAGTTCATGGCATACTGGAACATGTATACNATTGGTTAACGGTTTTGCAACTTTCGCGTAATTTATTTATTTATTTATTTGGTCTACAGAAAAATGTTTTCTGTTTTAACGAGACGGAGGCGATTGCAGCATTAGCCCACCAGC
>NW_016170246.1:0-16097 GCF_001687245.7 Rhagoletis zephyria
TGTGAAATAGAATTTTGTAAAAAAGAAATATAAAATTTAACAAAAATATGTATATAATTATAAAATATATTATATTTTTAGATTTTCACCAAAATTTTTAAGGATTTTTTTGCAGACTTTTAAAGCTTAAACTCTTAATATTCTTCCGGAATATTTTTAGGGAAGTTTAAAATATAATAATTTTTATAATGACAATGAAAAAACAGTACCAGGAACGCATCGTAATGTACATACATATTATAAAAAGTAAAATTTTAAACCTCTACAAAATTTTAAAAAAGTAGTTTAAGCACCAAGAGCTTTGTCTCGCCAACTTTCAAAAATTCCGATGTTTTTTTGTAGTATGCAAACAGAAGTTTTTTGTATCCGGAATGAAATTGAAAAATTTAATGGTGTTATTAAAACAATTTTCATGTTTTTTTAACAGCCTCGAACAGCTTGACAATCGCCGCGCTAAAAAACAAAAACAAAATATGTACTTTTAGTTTTTGTACGGCCGCCATCACATTGTATGAAGCCATTTAAATTACATAAAGTTTTTAAATTTTTTTTTTACTAAGTTTTGATAGTGTTTAGATAAATTAAATAAATATAAAAAAATCTGCCAATTATATATAAAAATTTTTTCGCAACAAATTTTTACTAGCAGACAATTTTACGAAAGCAATTTAAGTAAAAAATGATTTTAATTTTTTGAATTTTTTATTGAAATTAACAGAAAATAAGAAATCATTTTCCATTAAAATTGCTGGTGAAACTGTCAGAAAAACTCTTAAACAATCAAAACAAAATAGTTTTTTTAGGGAACGTTGGAAAAATGTAAAACAAATTTTTCAAAATTTTGTTTTCCCAATCACAAGTTTAGCACTGTTTATGTAGGTATATACAAAATGAGATTTGAAAAAAAAAAAATCCGATTAGACCTAAAAAAGTTTATTTATTCGTCAAATAAACATTGAATAGTAGGGCCATTTGACAAATAAGACAAAGGAAATTATTTGCAGTAATTTTGTGGACGAATATTTGAATTATCCCATATATTCACTTGTAATAGATACTTTAGAATTTAAACCTTAAAAATTAAAAACAAAAAAAAAAAAAAAATTGCCGCATGTTTTCAATAAAAAAATTTTAAGAGCTCAGATATTAAACAATATCAATATTTCGCCAGACAAATTAAGTAGCAAAAAGTATGTTACAACAATTAAAAAAAAAACAAAAAGTTAAATAATTGTTTGCAAATGTTATTTTATCGAAATTTTGATTTTAAAATTCATAGAACTAACAAAAAGTAATTAAAATAAATTTAAAAGCAAAATCGTTGCAATATTTATTTCTGTATTGTTGTTTTCATTTCTAAAATGCATATTAATATGGAATGCATTTAATGATGGGCTTTATATTGTCGAATTTACAATTAAACTTATTTAAAATGAATTATCGTACGTTTTTTGTTAATATGTAGATTTAGTTTAAAAAATAATAAAAACACCTTTTTTTTATAGCTATGCTTACTTACTGGGCTTAATTTTTCACTAGGAGTAAGGTTTTAAATTTTTCTTTTAGTTTTTTTTTTTTATTAACACACTAATCCATACAAATGTACATACATATGTATGTAGTTATTGTGTAAAAGTAAAAAAAATTAATAAAATATAATGCTTTGAATTACATATTTTTTTCTGTACAAAAATGTACGTTAACCGAATTAGTTGGAAATTATGTTTTTGTTGAGTAAATGGTAAATATGAATGGATTTTAGTTTTTGTTGAAATAACTTTGAATTGTGTTTAAAAATGAGCTCTATAGAAACTTAAAGTTTAAAAAAATAAATTTCAAAACCTATTTTAAAAACGGCGGTTAAAATTAAAAAAAAAAATCTGATATATAAAAACACAAAAACTTCTTTCAATGAAAAGTTGCTCGCAGTCGCCACTGCAAATTTAGAAAATAAATTATATGCTGTTGCAATTTAGCTGCGTAAAATTATAAAAAATTCGCTGAGCGAGTGCTGTCTACGGGACGCCAGCCTGAAGTTTTAACGATCTTAGGGCCGGCTACTCAATGTCTGGTTAGCACCATTCTTCAGTTAAACATCATTTTCGACGTTATCGGCTACCTGTTATTTGTATAGGGACGATGACGTCGATAATGACCTTTAGCCGGAGATTAGTGTTAATCAGACATTGAGTAACCGGCCCTTAGTGAGGTTAGAATAAAACCTTGAAAAAGAACTGCTTGACACGGTTTAACTTTTGGCAGCGAAAAATAAGGTTAACGGGCTGGGTAGGCAGCCACTATGGGTTCGCAGAAAACAAGCTCGCCGACGAGTAATTGGATTTGTAGAACCGGATCTTATTTGAGCGCCATAATTACCCAGGTCGTAGTTAGTACTGGAAGCGGTAAGGCTCTTTGGGTAGCCCTTCGAAAGGAAAAATGTTATTCTATAAAATAGGACTTATATCAGGTTACTCTCTTTTCATATGCACCGCGTCTACAGTCACACCCTTTATTATAAGGAAACCGCCTATATTTTAGAACTTTTTAGGGCGCTTTTAGCATTTATTAGGGAAGCTGAAACTAACTTGGGCATGCAAGGTTAGAGATTTTCGTCCCTGAAGAGTTCTTTTAGATTCTAAGGGACGCTGTCATTATTTAATTAAGGAACGTAGGTTTTATACAATTTTATGTTTTCCTATCATATTTGATATTTTTATTGGAATTATCTTTTTTTCAATTCAGTTTTATCGATACTTTGAGATCAGAACTGACACAAATATGAAGAAGCCTTCTCTGGCCATTTTTGTTTTAAAACAGCGATGGGCAGATAGAGCTTTTATTCTGCACGCGACATCACAAAATGTGTAGAAAGCTTAAAAGAGCTTTGCCCGCGGGCAAGGCGTTTTAAGACGCTGATGGCCACCGCCTTGTCCGCGTACTAAACTTTTTTGAACTTTCTATACAATTTGCATTGACGTGCACATAGTAAAAGTTCTCTCTGCCCATTACTGCTTAACTCTGCCCATAGCGTTAAATCTGAACGTGTCCATATTTACACTATAATAAAAGCTTTGAAAAGCTTAAAAAGCGGAATATGTTTTTTCTAAGCTTCCTATGGGTAAACATATTTTGAATAGACGGGCAGAGGGTAAAAGCTGTCTTTTGTCTAAATCAGTGTGGGGCAGCGAGAGCTTTTACTCTGCGTGCGTCTATGCAAAATGTATAGAAAGCTTCAAAGAACTTTGCTCGCGGGCAAGGCGATGCCCATCACCGGTCTAAGTCAGTGATAATCACAACCTTAACCGAATTTATAGCTTTTTTAAAGCTTTGCTAATACATTAGCGACCGTCTGCCTGTAAGATCCAAAAATTAAAAAACCCAAAAATTTTAATTAGTTTTTGTTTTTTTTTGTAAAATGTATAGGAGAATGAGTTACTCCATTTGGGTTTAAAGGTATGAAATTAAAAAAAAAATATTAATCAATTTTTAATTTGTCAAGAAAAAAAAAACAATAAATAAATTTAAAAAAGTGCAGTTTTTAATTTGTTTTATATACATACCGGTGTATGTAGTTATATGTTTGTATGTATGTACATAGTTAATCCATATCTATTAACTATTGGGAACTTTCAATGCATGATCTTGTGTGTGTACATATGTATGCTTCAGTTTTTGTTTTTATTATTTGCTTTATTGACAGTAATTTACATGTATTCAGTCGATGATTTATTTGTTTATTTACTTATTTCTTAAATACATAAATTGTACAAACATATATGTATGTATGTATGCATGTATTTATGTATGTATATTTCTTATGGTACATATTTTGTTAACGAAGAAAAGTAAAAAACTTGTGAAAAAATGCACATTTCGTAAACTATGTTGCTACATACGTACAAATACATATGTATGTAATAACAATTATCCAGTAAATTGTTTGCTTGTTTTTGTTGTTTGCTTTTCTAATGCTATTTTTCATGTTTTTTCTTTTGTTTTCGTAATAGAGTTTTGTTCTTTCATGGATGGAGATATGTCTGTAACCAATAATATCCACCTTATCTATGTATGTACATATGTACTAACTCGTATTTTTTTTTTCTTTCATATACATAATTAAACTTTCTTTGTGTTACAGTTAGAATAATCGTTTCTAAAAAATTTAAATGTAAATTAGAAATTAACAAAATGAATTATTTGAGAAGTAAAATGCTTGTAATTGTTTTTTTTACTGTACATTTACATACATACAGCTGCGCTAAGCCTACTTAAAACTCTATATTCAAAAGTACTGTTGCAGTTTGTAAACCTTTTCGCCGCGAGAATTTTAATTTTAGAAATTTTTTTGCTTTATCAAATATGTATTTTTTTTTTTTACTATAGAAACATTTGTTGACGTGCAAACATTTAAAAAACAAATTTTTGGAGAAAAAATTAAGTAATATTATTTAAAAATTCTGCATTTACGAGTACTTAAATTGTTTTTTATTTAAAATTTTTTTTAATTTTACACTCACATATTTAGACCCGTTTTTGCAGTGGTGAGCTAGCTTAATTAATTTAATTCTCGATTTTCAGTACAAAAATTTAAAGTTAACCTCCGAATATGAGCTAACTCTACACTGTAAAATCGGTAGTTAAAGTAGTGAATATTTTCTTTAATTATTGATATTTATTTCGTTTTTATATTTACAATTCATTCACTAGTTTTTTGGATTGCTGATCACTCCACATTGCCTGTATGAGCCCGCGGCAAAGTTGGAGCAACCTTCGTGCAAAGCAAAAAATTGTGAATAGTTTTAGAATTAAATTTATAAATTCTTCCACCAAGCTGCATATTTTCATAAAAAAAAACTTTAATAATCATGGTATTTGTTTAGGCGTTGTATTGTATTAGAATAATTTTTGATTCAAGTAAATAAAATATATGGGAGAATATTTACAAATGTTTGAACGATACGAAAATTTAAATAAGCTTACTAAAACATTAAAACCAAAAAACTCAAAAGTTCTAAAGAATAAAATCTATATATATAATAAAATTGTTACAGTCTGTACATTATAGCTATTAAAGAAATTTTAATTAATTTATTAGAGCAATATAACCAAAATAACAATTTTTAGAATTTTTATCTGCCTGTCTGTCCCTCTGTCTGTATGTTTGTAAGCGCAACAATCGAAACCTAAAGCATGAAATTCAATAGAGATTTCAGCGATGTATTGCTGGACGTATAACTTAAAATATAGGGGGGAAAAAATAGAGAGTTGCCACCTGTTTGATAACTGCATTTTAAAACAATTGATAACATAAAGTAAATATTTAAATATGGCTGTCAAAAGAAAGAGATTTAAGTGGGCTTACAGCCGAAAATATTTTTGTGGAAGTTGCCACATATTTGAAACTTTTAATTTGGTTTAATTGTTAAGATAAATTAAATATTGCAATATGGGTATCAACCTGAAGAGGTTTTGGAAAGTTTACGGCCGAAAATATTTTGAAGAGGGTTGCCACCTGTTGGAAATATTGTTTTTAATTACAATAAGGGCATCAAAAAACAAAAGAAAAAATACTTTTAAGGCGCAGTGAAGCACGCCGGGTATTTGCTAGTTTGCAATAAAAATTGTTGTACCTCTCTTCTCTCTCCCTCTCTTTTCATGAAGAGAATAAGTGGTTGTACATTAGGGTGGTCCTTCAAAGTATAAACATACAAGAAAATTGGTAAACTAAAAAAAAAAAATTTGGAAGTCAAAATGTTGTAGAATTTTTGCGATTTAAAATAAATTTAACTTTTTCAAAGCCTGACAGTGACCCCAAAAATTCGTTTAAAATTTTTAAATTTTCGTGGAGGTTTTTATTTTGTACCTAGAACCACCCTGCTGTAAATCCATACATATGTACGTACTATGTATTGTACACATATCTCGCGAGATAAGCTTTTTAAAGTTCTTTGTAAAGTTTATTTCAACGCAAAGAGTGTAAAAGCTCTCTCTGGTCGTCACTGAGTTAGTTATGGGGTTTCAAAAACACGAAAATTTACTTCTTTTTTATAATATCTGATTTTGAAACTGTGATTTGAAAGAAATTAGTCGATCGAGCTGAGGATCAGGTATCAAGCGTGCAAAGCTTCTTGAGTTTTTGCCCACATAAGATTTGTAATATGGCAATAGCTCACTCTGGTCGCCCCAGAGCTAACCAAACACTTCATAGCGTACATCAGTGGTCGGCAGGCCATAGCTCACTGAGCGCTCTCTAAGCAGCTGAGCAGTGCATTTAACGCACACAGACTCAGTTTTGAATCGTTTGAATGTGTTAGAATGCCGACCCCTGGCGTAAATCATTCATGATCTCAGCTATATAACTTTTCTTTAGAGAGAGAGAGATCGAGCTTTTCCATGCACACATCTATGTGGGGGAGCGCACAGAGTAAAAGGTCTCTCTGAGCATCACTGACCTATATAAAATTTACCGAAAATTAAAAAAAGCGGGCAAAGCGATGCTCTACACCAGCGATGGGCAGATATAGCTTTTACTCTACACGTGACTAAAAAAATTTATAGAAAGCTTAAAAGAGCTTTGCCCGAAAATGTATTTCAGCGGAAAAACCTGTGTGTTTTTGTTTATTTGATCTCTCGACTAAATTGAGGCAGCTTAGAAGGATATATAACTCTCTATCTAACCACCAGAAGAGCTTCACGTTTGTCTTTTAAATAAATTAAACTTTAATTCTAAAACCGAATTTTGAAGAACTTATTTTAAAATATGTGAGAGAACTGTTAAATTAAGTATTTTTTCAACTAATTTAGAAAAAGGAAACATAAAAAATACCGAAAATATTTTGAAAAAAAATTAAGCGAGTTAAACGAAAAGAATTAACATTTCAATTCTTGAAAGTTAAAAAATGTAAAACTTGTATGATTTCTGCAAAATTTTAGGATCTTGAAAACGATTTCTCATGAGTTAAAAGTGCTTAAAATATCAAATTTGGAAACAATCGAACTTATTAAAATAAAATGCTTGAAAACTATGAACTTACATACTTTTGTAAATATTGGAACAAAAGTCGCTTGTTTATTTTCAAAATATTAAATAAAAATTCAATTTTCAATAATAAAAAAATTTGGCATTTGAGCTATGCTTGGCCGTCAAGATTAAACTTTTGTTTTTATAAAAATTCCAATTTGAGAACTACATATTTATCGATCTTTTAAGCTATGTAAAATTTTCAGAAAAATTTAAAAACTCGAAAATATTTTAAACTAAAAGATCGGCATATTTAAGAAAAAATTTAAATTAGTTTCAATAGAGAATTAAAATATTTTTCAAATAGAAGTCGGAAAATATTTTTGTTTTATTTTTTTTAAGCAAAAATTTAAAAGTCAATGAAATTTTGTTTTATAACAGAAACTGAAAAAAATAATTTTTATATTTTAATCTTAAAAAGTAAGATTTTATTAATTTTTGAAAATATTCCTTCACAGAGTGATAACTGATTTTTTTATTGCATAATTAAAACGTTAAAACCAAGAAATATTTAGCAAGTTTTTTTTAGTTTTTTTTTTTCTTTAATTTGCTAAAATTTGTTTTCGCAGATGTAATTTAATTTCAAATAACTAGTATGTTAAAAAAAAGTAAATCAATATCAGCTACTTGGTGGAAATTGCATTTAAAAAAATGTTTTGTGTAATTAGATTTACTACAAAGAGCTTAGATTTCGACTCGCAAATATTAAATATTTTCTTTATTATTTTAGTTTGGTGGCAAAAGAATTAATATTATCCAAGAAACAATTCCGAAAATCGTCTAATGCCAATTTTGCTATGCGCACAGTGTGTAAGAGCACAGCGAATTGGCGTTAAACGTTTTACACTTATTTGAATAAAACTTATCACTAACAATAAATTTAAAATTTTTACACTTATGTACATATACATATGTTTTCATGTACATATTACTATTTTTTCCTAATTTTAATTGTTTTGGCACAAATTCACAGTTTTACTCATCACTTCTGCTGGCGCACAACGAGTAACTTTTCTCATTTATAGGCTTTCATACATAAATATTTATAGTTTATTTTATATATATACTGTTTTTTTTTGTTTTTACGAATTTGAAATTATTTATTTATTTATTTATGTATGTACCTATGTACAATGTACTACGTAGTTGGGCGCATTTTCATGCTTTCTCACATTTTGAAATTATTATTATTTTCTGTTCCTACTTTAAGTGATTTGCTTCGTCGTTTGCTACGCATTCTAAGCGTACTGACTCATTAGCTACTGCAGATACACACACACACAATTACATTTTAGCATTTATTTTTTGCTGTGTAATAATGCATTCAATTTGCATGCACGTGTATGTATGTATGTAGCAGAATTTTTTGAGACGCTAAGCGATTTTTCACTATTTACAAATTTTTAGAACGGTCACCTTAATGCCGCCGACGACGCTTTGACGTATTTATTCGCTTAACTATATACTCGTTATCCTCAAACTTTTTTCTTGTCTAAATACTTTGCACAATTTGTTGTTGCTTGTCGCTGAGTTTTAGTTTTGTTCAGTGTTGCAAATAGGAAAGTGTCTTTTTTTATTACAAAAAAAAAAAAACTCATATTTTTCATTGCTGCCTCTTTCACGGTTATTGTTGCTTTAAAATGCTTTACTAAAGTCATTTTGATTCTTCAGTATTTTTACACGTTTGCACCTCTATGTACGTGTGTATGTATGCGTAAAAGGCATGTTCGTCTTATATTTTCAAAGTACTATTTTCCACTAGTGTCAGTCCAGTTTTCCTTTTACAAAATCTGTAGTAACTCTCATAGTTGAAATGAATTACTGTATTACTAAATCCAATTAAAAAATCAGATACACCGAAAAAAATTTATACAAAAATTTCGATTTACATATTTTTAAGTTTTAAAAACTTTTTTTTTTTGCACAGTGTAGTGGAGTAGTGGAGTGGTGGTGCAGTTGACGGCATAATTTATTCTTTTTGCTTAGTTAGTTTGTTGTTGTAAATTAGTTAATCTGCAAATTTTTGTATCAATAAACGATTGCTGTCTAATAAAAATACATACATACATTTACACACACACACACATACAAATAAATATGTAGTTTCATTCTATGTATTTATTTATCTTTTTGCAATTAGAAACAACCGTGCATTTTGCTTCATTTACATTTCATCTATTAACTATTTACTCGCTTTCTACATACACATTTACTCATTTGCGCCAATTTATTCTTCAGCTTTCTTTTTAACTTCTACATATTTACACAGAAATTGTTTGTTTTTTTTTTTTGTTTATTATACAATAAATACTCAAATACATTCATCATGAAGGTTTCGAAATTTGCAAAAACAAAAAAGAAAAAACGGTAGTTGCCAACAGAGAAACTTATTAAAACTTGAAGTCATTTCTCTAAATCCGCTACACTTGCAACTATTCCTCTTATCCATACTTTCGTTACATATTATATATGTATATATTTAGAATTGTTTCTCCCAGTGTATATCTGAAATTCCTTTGGGAAAAACTGCAGCCTGTACTTTTAGTTAATTTCTCGAGCAGTTTTTAGCGTTTCGCTTTAAGTTTTAGATTTCGAATTTGTTCATTTTATTTTTATTTTTACAATATGCCTGTGCCCAGTCGGTTCTTCGACGCCTTGGCTTACGTTATTGTTGAGAGTGTCGTTAGTTTGGTGGAAGGCGATGCCATTGGCGATGGCGTCGGCACGAAGAGGCTCGACGACGCTGTCTCGGTGGTCATGCTACGCTCCTCGTAGACTCGATCCTAATAAAATGAAGCAATAAAAATAAATTAAATAAAAAAAGAATAATTTAACGCGGTATAAGATGAGAAGTTTGCAAAGATACTATAAATACTTCACATCTTTTAAGCTGAAAAGACCGAAACACTTGGTAGAGCAGTATATAAAGTCACGTTGTATTGGCAGACTAACCTCTCAGTACTAAGCACTATGACTAAGGACTTACAGCCATCACTTGTTCGATATTTACTTAACTTAAAGTAATGGAAAGACTTTTAGAGCTCTATGTAGAAGCGATTGCTGGCAGCCTCTCAGTCACTAACGAATAGATAGAGACTGGCCGCTTTACAGACTTACACTCGAGAATGATTCCTACTGCACCGCCTACACTGAACAGGTAATCGAGGACGCAGAACAATGCTTTTTCGTTTGCTCGAGATTTGCAATCGAAATGGATGACTTGAGCAGGAAGTTGGCGAGGCCATTTAAGGTTGACAACCTTGAGGACATCATGCTTGAGTCCATAGGAAATTGGTCCGACGTTTGTCATAGGCTAGATTATTTTGGCTGCCCTTATCCCGCGAAGGATTAGCTGTATTCAGTTCAGCCAGACAAGCAAAAGAGTACACTATCACAATTTCCTCCAAATCACGGCAGCTACGACAGTAATCGTTTGACTAAATAGCTACTCATTCTAATAGCATGGGTGCCCATCAGGTAGTGCCTGTCTTAGAAGTGGAGAGGTCGAGATCTACAATTATCCAAATTAGGCGAAATATCCTGCACGTGGGCTTGGCAGCCCATTTTGTATTTGTCCGTTCGATAAAGTTATTTTCCAGCCAAAGTTTGCAAGAAAATAGCGGAATGCCCGCACTACGAGCGGTACTGATTACAGACGGTAAGGTATCTTTCCTTGCTAATTCATTGGGAGCATAGTTGCCTCGTATGTCTTTATGGCTTGGCACCCATAAAGCATTAGTGCCATAACTCATTGTCAGCTCATTTATAGACCTCTATATTCGATGTAGATTTGTCACAATTAAGTGCTTCAATACCGATCTAAATTTCAGAAAAGTTATGTAGCTGCTGCAGGCAAATTAATGGAAACATCGATTAGATATCTTGCAGCTTAGTTGATTGCTGATAGTTCAGCTTTAAAAACGCTGCAGAGATAGGGCAGACGAATACTGAGGCTAAGTGAGAGTTATTGCGAGTATACCCCACTTCCCACATTCAGATCTAACTTCATGCCTGCAGTGTAGATGGCTGCTGTCGGGTCCCCTACAATAACTTCTGCAGCAGCTGATACGATGAGAAAGAGCCTGAAATAACCAGCATTTTCTGTGCGATTGCATTGCCCTCTGCATTTGCAGGCACACATTTCTACTTTCTGCATTTCTCTGAGATCTCAGTGTGACTGCAAAAATGAGGATATGACAGTTGCTAAGTTTCTTAGACTCGATGGACTGGTTTAAAAAGTATTAGGAGTCCTGAATCTACGTTGCTTAATTTACGAAATGTTTCGACCGATAACAGACTGAGGCTGCGTGACTCAAAACAATGTAATCGGAGCCCCAAGCTACAATGTGGAAATATCCGAAGACAGGGAATCTCACTTCACAACAAGTTATACTTTGGACTGAGTAGAAGATTGACCAGTAAAGTCCCCCTCTCCTGACGAACGAAAATTTAACAATAAGTCTTACGTCGTGCCCATCCTTATGCACATATAACGCAGAAGCGAAGACGATTTTTTCGCCTGGCTTCATTAGGTCTTTTTTAATTCAAGAAGAAACGAATTTTTAGGTATGCCGGGTCGCTTACCAGTAAGATATGTGGGAACTTCAAAGTATGTTCAACATTTTAAGGTTTCAAAGAAAAACTTAGGTGCAATATTTTTTTCGGAAGTTTTGATATGGTGAGCCGGTTGTTTGTAAAGATGCAAACGTATTTCACAATTTATTATCGGTGCGGACCAGATCAGGGAGTGTATTCCATTGNGACTGGAGCCACGCGAGTGCCTTTTCGTTTTATTGCGTTTCGAATTGAATATGAGAACTGCAGAAAAAGAGCAGAATGGTACAAAATATTATCTAAATCTAAAGAAATTCTATACATTCCCAACTCACATATGATGGCGGCTATGATCAGGAGAAGCATCACAATCACGACACCGCTAGCGATGAGTATGAATGTTTCACGCTCATTCGTCTTTGAACTTGCTTCGTATGTATCGTCATCATGCTCCGTTGAAGCGCCGTCGCCATCTGTCGCTTCCTCGCCATAATCTGGTGTGTTGTCGCCGCCGCTACGGCGCGGCACTAAGAATCTCGGTGTGGGTTTACATTCACGATCATCGGACTGATCGGGACAAGCGCACACATAGTCTGAGCCACGGAAGAGGCAAAGATGTGTGCAACCGCCATTCTCCTGGGCACATTGATTCCACTCCTCCACTTGACGTTTGATCGAGACTGCGCGTATATCGAGCGCGCCATTGAGAGAGTCGCGTATTTCTACGGGATTGCTGAAGCCACGCCCCTTGCGAAATGAACGATAGACGGATTTGTTGTACCAGTCGGTCCAGTAAATGCTGTTATCGAACTGTTAGAGAGTAAGCAAGAGGATAAGAAAAATATGAAGTTAATAAGTGCAAATTGGGTGGTCGACAAGAGAAAATAATTAGTAAATTAGTCGGCATCTTGCTAACCATTGTCAGACCAAATGGATGCGGCGCATAGTCCACAATCTTTGTGCGGCGCTTGCCATTGAAGTCGACCGAGACAATATTGTCTTCCAACGCATCGGCCCAAAGTAGGCGGCGGTTACTGTGAAAAGAGAAGAAATTTAAATGGAACTTTTTTCTCACTAATCTTGCGTCAAAACTCACTCAAAGTCCAGCGTCAGTCCGGTGGGGAAACCTAAATTGTCGGTGACAATAATGCTGCGATTAGAGCCGTCCAACAAGCTACGTTCTATGCGTGCCGGTGCGTCCCAGTCAGACCAGAAGAGATACCTGAACAAATATGCAATGAAAAACCTTTTGAAAGGCAAATGCTGCAGCTAAACAAACCCTTTGCGCGGATGCAGGATCAGCGAACGTGGATCACCTAAATCTTCGGAGATGAGTTCTTTGCGGCAACTGCCATCCAAACGCGCAACTTCAATGACTTTTCGATCTGTGTCGGACCAGTAAAGATTATCTGCAATCCAGTCGACTGCAATGCCATTCGGTGTCAACAGTTCTTTATTTACAATAGCCCTGCTGTCAGAGAGATTTGTGAGATCAACGCGTCTAATTACGTCTGTGTTGACGTCCGCGAAGTAAAGCAACTTCTTGCGGAAATGGTAGTCGAGCACAACGGCGCCATGTACAGCATTTATGGGCAATACCACGTCCATGTAATCGGGCATATTGAGCGAGATCATGCCAATGCCGGAGCGTTGGGCAATCAGTAGGTACTCCTGCGTGCAAAATTGTATGGCAAATTAGAAAAGCGGTTTTGCTGTACCAGAAAGAGAAACTTACATCTGGTAAGGTCTGACACTGATTGGTGCTGCCTTCTTTCAGTTTGAGACCGATGGGACATCTACAAGAATAGCCCGTTGGATTGCGCAGACAAAGGTGCGAACAGCCACCATTGTTGTTGCCGCAAACATTTTCCGGTTGCGTTTTGTTGACCTGTTGATATGTAAGTGGTTATGTCACAATACATTTATAAATATAGTAAGTAATATGTTTCTTACCGTTATCACTTTGATATCCATCAATCCATCTAGATTGGTCATTATTTCCTTTTTCGCTGTAATGTTTCGTCGATCGGTCATATGCAAAGCTTTCGATTTCCAATCCGTCCAATAGATATGATCATCAGTCATGGCCAGCGCATAAGGATGGTGCAGTGAGGACATTATCAATTTACGCTGATTGCCAGTGTAGTCACACGAATCGATAGTCTTCAGCTGCGCATCGACCCAGTAGATACGTTTCGTCTTCAAGTCCAGCGACAAACCATTTGGCCAGCCAAGATTCGAAGTGACAATACGTTGTCGACTTTCACCATCCATATGCGCACGCTCGATCTTGCGATAATGTCCCCAATCAGTCCAAAACAGGAGCCCAGCCTCGTAGTCCAAAGCTAAGCCGCGCGGTGATTCCAAATCTTTATAGGCGATCAGATGACGATTTTTACCGTCCAAGCTGGCAACCTCGATGGTGTGACGACCCGCGTCAGCCCAATAGATCTGCAAATTAGTTTGAGTAATCAGAAACTTTGCACTAAAACATTGCCTGCGACTTGCTTGCTTACAGTTTTTCCGACGGAGTCTACAATCAAGCCATCTGGATTGTCCAAGCTTTCACCAATTATTTTATGCACATGCAATCCATCGGGTGTTGAACTCATGATCACATGTTGCTTGGAGTCAGACCAATAGATGATGCCGGTTGTTGAGTCCACATCCAAAGCGACAGCATTGCCAATGGGTGGCATTGGCAGTACAACATCGATGAAATGCGCAAAGTCCAATGAGATTTGACGTATGTCAATGCGATGTGCAAAGATAATGAAACGGCTCGGTCCTTCGGCGCATGTGCGTAGATCACTCTGCTCGGATGAGATACGATACGAATTGTGAATGTGAAATTATTTTATGGCATTTGGCTGCACTAAGTGCTACTCACCCGCAATTGCACGCCTACAGGGCATGCGCAAGTGAAGCTGGTCGGGTTCAAAAGGCAGAGATGTGAACAGCCGCCATTATTCGAGCCGCAAGCATTTTGTACGCTCCTGCGCGAGCGATGAAATACGCGTATGTCCATCAGATCGCTGGTATTCGCAATAATAGTTGTGATATTCTGGCCGTTGAGCTTGTCAGCGCTGAATGCTGATTTATTATCCCAATCCGTCCAGAAAACGCGATTTTCGCTAATGTCCAGCCCAAAAGGATGACCGAGATTGTCTGTTAGTGCGAGTAAGAAAGCGAGAATATGAGTAGTGGTTGCGAATTTATTAAAGTGGTTACTTACTTAGTATAACTTTACGCCGACCGCCATCAAAGTCCATGCTTTCCAACGTCCTTGTACCGCCATCCACAAAGTACAGCCTCTGTTGTTCATAATCTATAGCCAAGCCATTAGGCCATTTGAGATTTGCGTCAGCGACGATTACGCGTTGTTTGCCATCCATATTGGCGCGTTCTATCATGGCGTGTTCACCCCAATCGGACCAAAACATTATACCCTCTATCGGATTGACTACAATATCACGCGGCTTGTCGAGCTTCTCCCATATGAGTAGGGTACGCTTTTTGCCATTTGATGTTGCCACCTCTATGCGATTAGTCGCCGGATCGGTCCAATAGAGTTTGTCAGTGATCCAGTCTAATGCCAAACCGGCTGGTGAGACGAGATTTGAATGCACGACACGCTGTTGGTAGCTGCCATTGAGATGCGCTTTATTGATCGTGCTGCGCTCAACATCAGTCCAGTAGATGTAGTCCGTTTCACTGCACCAGTCTAATGCGACCGCGTGCTTCATATAGTCCAATGGTAAAATCATGTCAACTTCAGCGGCAGCTGACGCTTTTGGATTCAGTTGACGCAGTCGAATATCCTTTCTGCGCGCTACGAGCACGAGCTTATCGGGTATGCTTTTGCAGGTTTTGCTGCACGAAATTGGAAAAAATACTTAGACGATATGAATTGCAAGTCAAGAAAGTGCAAGAACTTACCCATCCTCTTTGAGCGATAGCCCGATGGGACAGCCACAACGCCGCGACAGCTTGTTGGGCAGACACAAATGAGAGCAGCCACCTCGAAGACCTCTTCGATCCTTCTGACAGCGGTCCGGATATTCTGGCTGACGTGCTGGGTGGTAAGCGTGTATGTCCATGGGAAAGTGGAAATTCTCATGTACCGAACGGAAGCCTTTTCCGGTGATCTTGTTTGCCGCCGAAACAGTTTTCGTATTCCAATCGGTCCAATACATGGTGTCCTCAAAAATGGTTAAGGCAAAGGGATGCGGTAAATGTGTGCTGAGTATTTTTACGCGATCCGTGCCGTCAAAATTCGATGACTCGATGGCATGTTGCTTTGCGTCGGCCCAATAGAGCTTCCGACTGGGATAATCGATGGTTAAGCCATTCGGCCATGTTACGCCATTCGAAATAATCATTTGGCGCTGCGAGCCATCCATGTAAGCGCGTTCGATTTTCGGATTAGGACCTGCGGGATAAAAGATAAAGTAATCAGTGCAATATCTAGATTATAATTACTAATTTCTCTCACCCCAATCACTCCAGAACACCAACGCCT
>NW_016170247.1:0-16096 GCF_001687245.7 Rhagoletis zephyria
CGAGCCGGCAACAAACAGCGGCAGGTAATGCAGACAATGGCAATGCAGCTGCTAAGCCCACTCCTACTACATGCAAATGGCATGCATTTAGCATGCGTTTTTACATGTATGAGTATCTACATACAAGCAAAAAAAAAGCCAAGCGAAAGTGTGTGTTGTTGAAATTGTTTGTACATTTGTGGCAGCACATCCGTTGTGCCCAAGCGGAAGTCGAGAAGCGGCGACTCATTCAAATCAGCGTACACATGAATGCGGCAAGTGGCAACAAATTACAGTTGTTGTTGTTGCTGATGTTATGTACGCTCTGTGTAGATATTAGATATATGTATTATTGTTTGCAAATCGCAGGCATGCGCTTGTATTTGTGTGTTTCGAAAATCCCCTATGAATGTGTGTTGCTTGTGTTTCTAACAGCTAGCTTATGCTCAAATTGTTTTCGTTATTGTTGTTGTTCCTTTTGTTCCTTTTGTTGTCGTACACACCCTACATACATACATGCTTCTTTTTTAAATGCCATTGCTGTTGTTGCTGTTGCGTGAATTCACTGTTTATGTCGCCGATGCTGCTGCAACATGCTGTTGGCTGTTGGCGATGTTGCTGTTGTTATTGCTGATGCTGCTACTGTATTGTTAGAGGATTTTATGGCCTGCACATTTGCATATTCAATAAGCACGTTGAGACGTTCTTCCGTTTTTATTATTTCGGTTTACGTTTTTGTTTTGCGCTTCTGTTGTTCCATTTTACGGATTCCTCATTTTTGTGACTTTCGTTGCAATACAATTTTTTTTTTTGTAAACCTTTTGGTAAGTTATATTTTTCTTTGGGGTTTGGAATAAAACTTTGTGTTTAAAAAGTGATTCTTTAAATTTTTGGACTCAGAGGGCTCCTGATATTCTTTCGTGATTTGATTTTTTCAATGATATACATATATTTCGATGCGAAATCTGTACACTTTGGCCGGAGTTGGGCAGCCTCGGCAGAGCATTTTTCTAGTGTGCGTGCAAGTGGTGTCACTATGTGCGTGCGAAGAAGTCGTCCCTCCAGTACTGCTGGAGTTAATCGCTACTTTCGTCAGTCCTGTGATAGCTCCCCCGTACTACAGGCGGACGCCGCCCAGGCCTGACTTGGTGAAATGAAATTTATAGGCTACCCAGTTTTTGTTTTTGCTTGAATAAAAACAACACATTTGCTGAAATACAGTCACGTTTTTTCATGGTAAATTTTTTATAAATATAGAGCTCATTCTACAACAAAAACATGTAAATCGAAATATCAAACTTTCGGCAAAATTTAAGAAAATTCAAAAAATTTTCATCAAAACTTCAAATGAATTTAAAAATAACACATTTCCGGAAACCCAGTAAGCATTTTGTTCGTAAAAGTATGGGAGAGATTGGTCTTTCATTTGCATATATCGGTGCGTTTGCAAATTTTATGCTTGTTACCATGGCAACCATTCCCATTTTTTTGTTGTGTGATTTTGCAAATGCATCGAAATATGCAACCGCAAGACCATTATTCATTCATTTAGCAAAGTTTTCAGCAAAAAACTTATCTTAAAAAGTACACATTTGCAGAAATACCGTGACTAAATAGCAAGAGTATTTTCTTATTGATTTTTATTACGATATTCAAAATGTTCGTCATGGTAAATTTTCTTAAGTAATTTTTTATAAATATAGAGCTCATAACACAAGAAAAACAATGTAAATCAAACTCTTGAACTTTGTACAAAATTAAGGAAAATCAATAGGTAAATTTTCATCAAAGTTTTAAACTTCTTATATATAATTTTTAAACAGAATTCGAGTTCGCAATTTTATAGCCCACTCAATTGTTATATAACAAACTGCATGTCTTTAGTGGCTAAAATTCGCGCTGATTTTTGATAATTTTGTTTGCTGGCGGTACATACATATCGATGGCTGAGTGGAAGATCGACCTATCTCGGCAGCCAGTTCGAAAACGCCCTATCTCAGAAAAACATTTCAAGAACGCCCTACTTCAGAATTTAGTTGAAAAAAGAAATATTATGCTAAATATATGTTTAGAACTTTTAATTAAGGAATATTTAAATAATCGTTATTATAATTGTAATCGTGATTGTTATTGTTATTTCCATTGCAATTGTAATTTTAATTGCAACTCTAGTTATAATTGTTATTGTATTTGTAATTGTAATTCTATTTGTCATTGTAATTATAATTATAAATGTAATTGTAATTGTTATTTTAATTTTAAATGTAAATATTGTTGTAACCGCTGTTTTAGTTGTTATTGTCATTGTCATTTAATTGTAATTTATTTTATTTACTATCAAAAGACTTATATT
Source organism: Rhagoletis zephyria (assembly GCF_001687245.7). Lineage (NCBI taxonomy): Eukaryota > Metazoa > Arthropoda > Insecta > Diptera > Tephritidae > Rhagoletis > Rhagoletis zephyria. The sequence goes on from NW_016170247.1 coordinate 2,333, forward strand.
AGTACAGTAAAAATTTTCTTAACTTTTAATAAAAAAAAAAAAAATATAGGTAAAAATGCTAAAGAACTTACACTGAATATGAAAATTTAGATCAAAACGAACAATTAAATGTTAAAAACTAAGACAAAGCTGAATAAATTAATCTAACTTTGATGGCCTGTTTAAGTTATTAGAAAAAAGAGAGTGTAAGATAGCTCTATAGTTTCCTTTATTTATTTTGCTTCTTGCTGCAGTGGAATGCCCACTTCTAGTAGTTGTTATTATAATTCTTTAACTATAATTTTAATTGCAATTACATTTGTAACTGGGATTGTAATTGTAATTGTAACAGTAAATGTAATTGTAATTGCAAATTGTAATTGTAATTGTAATTGTACTTGGAACTTTTAGTTTTAATTTTAATTTTAGTTGTAATTGTAACTGTAGTTCTAGCTCTAATAATAATCGTACATGTAATCGTAATTATAATTTTAATTGTAGCTGTAATTATACTTATCATCGAAATTGTAACCGTAATCGTGATCATAATCGTAATTGTAATCGTAATTGTAATCAATATCGTTTTGGTTACGGAATCGAAATTGTTATCAAAATCTTGTATTGCAATTTAATATTTTTTTTACTACATATTAAGAACATAGTAAGATGACAGGAATATCTACTAACATTTTCAAATACCTGTAAAGTAGTAATATTTAGAAGAATGTACATAAGTACATATATTGTTGGAAATTCTTTATTTACTTGCGCAAATAAGATATGTACAAAGCTACACTAGCAACTGTTCAACGTAATTTCAATGTATACATAAAATCCAAAATAAATAAATATGAACATATTTGTTCAAAATCTGTTTGTTTAGGTGTAATGTTTGTAACGCAAATGTATTGCATGGTCGTTGTTCAATTATAATAAACAAAGCTAAGAAACTTTACGCATTTGCGTAAATAATTAACTTATGTACATGAAAGTAATTACACAACTTTTTTGTATAAAAATCACCGGAATTCCTACTCAAAGCACAGTCGAACACTGACTCGGTTTCGAAAATAGTCGACTGAAAACATGAAACTACTCCGCTTATTTTTGGTCGTTGTCCTGTGTGTGACGATCACAAGTTTGTACACAGCGAACGCTCAAACAGCATCAACAGCAGCGCCATCAGCAGCAACGACGACACCAGCTTCATCAGCTACAACAACAGCATCAGCAACATCATCGCCATCATCAGCAACAACTACAACAGCTTCATCAGCTACAACAACAGCATCATCATCATCATCATCTAGTAGTAGCAGTGCCGCCAGAAGACGTAGGAGGAGAAGAAGAGCGGCAGCAAGGAGGAGAAGAATACAAGCACGCAGAAGAAGACAGCGTCAAAGAAGAAGAAGACGACAACAACAAAGGAGACTCAGGCGTCAACGCAGGCGAAATAACAATGGCTGAAGAAGAAAGTATTTGGAACTTATGAAATTTTGTTAAAAGTTTATCATCATAAGAAATTTGAAAGTTAATTATATATACACTAATCTGTATACATATATGCATAATAAAAACAATTATTACTCCAAAAATATCTAGATGCAATTTTTCTCTCTGGGACATTTTCAGATTATGAGCTTAGCTCCTTAGATAGCGGGTTGGGGATTTCATCTAATAAAAGTCCTAAGTTGTTTGAATTTGAAAAGATATTTCTGACGTTGTGTTGATATACCCGAGACGTGTAATAGCCATTTGGGGTTCACATCCAAGTACAGTTTCTCTTTTAAGGTTTGTCTAGAATCCTAGCAAGGAGTTGTGCACTGGTTTTGGTCCCTGTGAATTCAGCCCTCTTCCTTTGATGTCGGTCAATGCACTTGATTAATGGACTATCCTTTAAGGAAATGTACCTGCAATTTTCGGTACCTTGTAGGGGAAAGTTCCTCTGTCCGGCTGGCTGATGTCCTCGTGAAGACAAAATATGACATCACCGCCATACAAGATGGGGCAAATAACTAAAGCGCGAGGCCTTGCGACGTCTACTACACCTGCCATGTAAGAAATCGTAGGTTCGCCGAGTACTGTCGTTCACCCCGGTAGACCTGCGTTTTGTCATAATCCGCATTAATGTGAGATTCCTATATGTGGGCAAGGAAAATTCAATCTCTAGAATGAAACGTTGAATAACGGCCTGCGACTGATCCACTTCGCCGGGGTCCGCAACAGTAGAATATGCAGTAATAGGTTTCAGCATTAAGCGATCCACCTGGTTATCTCTAGATCTACAAAAACGGAAACCAAATCGCTAGTGTTGCGATAGCTGGAAGTCAAGTTTCCAATGTTTTAGGCATGCGTACGATCCATTCACCAAACATCAACTCTGGTCACTTGTTTGTTGCAGCCAAGTTACGTACGTGCCCACGTACTTCAAAAAATGTGCGTCAAGCAACACAAGGAAAGTTCAAAGTTGAAAAGGTACAATCTCACCATCTGGACTTGATGTTCATCTATCAACCACACGGGCTCAATGAGCTCGATACATAAATATTCGTAAGAAAGGTAATCTCTATATCTTTACTCCTCTAACTTGATCGCCACTCTAAACCTGAACTCCCGCTCTCTCGCAATTGGGGAAAAAAGACGTAGGGGTGAGTACTCAACTGAACTAGACGACCCTAGTACACATATTAAGAAATAAGCTAGCAAGAGAAGATGGCTTTGGACAGCGTTTTAGAAAATATATTCCTTTGGGGAGATAAAAAATAAAAATAGCAGGTGTCCTAGCGTACAATTAAACTGCGGTTTATTAATTTTTTTTTTACAAAAATCATCTTTTGAAATTTCATTTGCAGGTCTTTACGATTATGTCTTTTTGGGCAGGATTTTTGTAATTTGTCTAATCGTGAGCTTACTAAATAAGAGTAATGCGTATAATTGTCTGATCCTGAGTCGCTTCCTCAGCGGTAGAATGGCTGATATTTTTTTAACAAAGCTTTTTAAAAAAAAAAAAATAATTTTCATATTTTGTTTTTATTCTGATTCAAATAGCAATTGGATGTAATAACATTGTTCGATGTTTTGTCAAACTTGGTTGCGTATGAGCGACTTTTTATTTTCGCTAGCTCTGCCGAATTTCCACTTAAAATATTTTTCGTTGTAGTAAAATGTCGCCTTCGCCAATTTAAAGGTTAAATCACAGCAACTTCCACAATAATGCTTTGGTGAATCATTACTGAAATTATTATCGCCTTATTTATTTGCAAACCAGACACCATAATCTCTGTGCATACATAAATAACTCAAAGGAAATTTATAATTTGAGTACTTAAATACGTGCAGTTTTCATTTTTACTATTTTCCCTGAGCATTTTGGTAAAGTCTTTGTTGTCTGGTGTCTGCGTTTCCAATTCATTAAATTCTTTACAGCAATTTTTCAGACACTTAACAAAATACTACAAATTATCATTGAACTATGTTTAAGCAGACATATACAAGTATGTACGTATATATGTATGTATGTTTGTTTGTTCATTCGTAATAAGAAAATGTGAATATTTTATCAACAAGTCCTTCTAAAATTTTCGCTTTAAAATTTATTCCGCTGTTGTCTAGCCGCTCGATGGCTAAGTGTAATCAGTCACTTTAGCGTAGCCAGTAAGCTTGGCTAGACAAATTGTGTGAGTGTGTGTGTGTATGTATGTATGGGAATATGCACAACAAATGCCGCGAATCAGCCCGGGAAGTATCGCAAACAATAATTGCAAAAATATTTGGGCTAATGCCATTTCATGCATTCAACGTACAAAGTGTTTATATGTACACGTATGTACATTAGACTGTACCACGTTATAAGCAAATAGAAAAACGTTCGCCGTACACCCCTTCTCGGTGACACTTATGTATGTGCAATACAATTTTTTTGTTGGTCAAATAAGTAGTTCTACTGGAGTAATCAAAAAACTTTATAGAACAAGTTTCATGATTTTTGGCGAGTTTTAAATTATTGACATTAGGGTGGCACGTCAGGGTGATAATAACTGAGATCTGGTGGGTAGGCACTACAACGGGGTAGTTAAGGTCAATGAACTTTGAAAAATAAAAATCTCCTCGGAACAAAAACATCGATATATTTCATTTTAAAATCCGACTGTAAATGCAGAAGATAAGCAAAAAATATGAAAAAGCAAACTCTACGTTCGGTAAAAAAAAACAATTAGTTTTTTGGGAAATTGCCTTGCCAAAATACTTTTGACACAGGGGTGCGTAGCGAATTTTTTTCTGGTGCGGTCTAATGTATGTACATACAAAAAAACAACCGTTACTGTTTTTCCAATGGAATTATAAAATCTATTATTATTTAAGACGTCCATCAAAATATTTCGGAAAACTATTAAGATTTAGGCGAGCTGGACCGATTTGAAAATACCTCCAAAAATGGAGTTTTTTATGATTAAAAATAGTTTCTTAAAGATGTGTTTCAAAAAAATCCACTCAAATGACAAAAAGGTATAAGCTTAAAAAATTTACATAAAAATATTTAAAAAAAATTTTGAACGGAATTTTTATAATGTGATTTTTGATGCTGTTTTTTAACTTTTTCAAAGATTGGTATAAGAAAAATTTAGGCTTGTGAGGTATCATTGAAAAAGTATTTTCTCACCCTTTTCATTTCTTTGCTAAGGAAAAAAATTCTAAAAAATCTGATAAAAAGTTTAAAATTTTCATGAAAATTTGTAAAATTTTCGCGAGCTTTGCACAAAGTTTATGAATTATATTTTTATGTTTTTTTTTGTTGTAGAATGAACTATATTTTTATACGAAATTAGCGGAAAAATATTAGAATGAAAATTGTTGCATGTATTATAAAAAATTTGCTGTGCCAATACTTTGTTCCGGCAGTGTATATGACTTTCCTGAAGTGTAAAAATTTCAACAACAAATTATTGATAAAAGAGCCGAAGAGGTGCAAACATTAAATAAAAATGTGGCCATCGGCCATTGCATTGTGACGATTAAGCGAATAAAGCGCAAATGCAGCAGTGAATAAAATTCAGTAACAATAAAATCAAAAATTAAAACTCCAATGCTGCTTAAACATGTGAAAACTGGGGTGAATGTGTCGGTCTGTGTCTGTGTGAGTGTTGTCCGCTGGCTCGGGTGTTTTATTTGTGCAACGTGCAGCAGCCGTAAAGCACGAATGCCTGGCGGAATACGTGCAATGAACACTTGCACAAACATATACACTTACATACATATCTACATGCGCATGCATCTGTAAATATCATTTGTTCTTGCTGTAATAATTTGTAGTGGCTGCAGTTGTTGTTGTCGTTGTTGTTGATTGCAGCCACTTACGCCAGAACACGCACAATCATCGTCCATTTTGCTGTGGAAAATTAAGGATTTTTTTTTTTTAATGAGCACAAATTGTCTTTTCCACTAGCTCGCTCGTCTGACTGCTTGAGTTCGTCCATAGCGCAGAAGATTTCAAGCGACAGCCTCGGCAGTTGCTATGACTGTTTACAGGAAGACAACAGCAACTTTGCCGCCGCGTTCAGGAGCCCAGAATCACCGGCGTTATGTGCATTACGCTGGCAAATTTATAATTTGTTGATTAACCTGATTTTGCGCTCTCCCATAAAGGCATGCACGTTTCAAGCTTTCCCCGAAGCTATCACGCAGGAAAATGTAACAAATGAAGTGAATACCTGAGTACATACATATGTATGTAATAGTGTATCACAATCTCATTGCTGCTGCCAGCCAACCACCATCTGCTGGCAGACTACTATTTTAGGCATTGGGCACAGACAACCTTATAAAATGATGAATTTGGTGGGCTCATAAAGCCTTATTCTTGGCGTAAAAACGATCACTAAATACAAGGAAATGCTTAATAGATATAATGGGGACTTCCCACTGTTAATTTGCATTTTAAATATATTAAATTAATGCAACCTCTTCTGGTTCTTATTCAATACTTTTGCTGATTTTCATAAACTACTTTGTTTTTGTTTTAATTGACGACTTCGTAGACAACTTAGCATCGAAAGCAATATATACTATGTATAGTGTATATATTTATGCACATGTATACAAATTATATGCAAAGTGGGCACAAGTGATTCTTTCTCTTACTCCTTTTTGTCTCTCATTATGGCCATTAAATGCTTCATTAATACGCACGTATGTATGTATGTAGGTACTTTTTTTGGCTTTGTGTTAAGTAATGTTTGGTACTGACAAATTAAATGATGAAAGCAGATTATCATATTGGCGTGGTTTCTGTCAGTATTGATGATTTAAACCATTTCCAACGACATTACGAATAAGTGGAAAACAGCATACATATGTATGTATTAATATTTTTATTTTCACATATATGCAATTTTTTTTACTTAAAAATCTGTGATATCAGTTGATTGCTAGAATGAAAAGCAATACTGAAATCCCGATGGCATTTCTGGCAAGCAGAAACTACTTATGAAGGACATTTTAAATTTGTAGGGGACATAAGACTTTAATAGCCAATTTATGAGAAAATAAATTAAAAGTTTTTTATAAGTCTACAGCTATTTATAACGAATATTGGCTGACATGCTTCATAAATAAAATTTACTTAAAATCCCAAAGAGCATATGGCGGAAAAATTTTATGGTAAGCAGCTTTTTAAACAAACTTATTAGACACGTTCCATTGCCACTTATGATAAAATAGCATAAATGTGTATTTTTGGTAACAACAAGAACGGAAGGAAATACAGGGGCCGCTGTGGCTGAGTGGTGAGAGGTGCGCACTATCTATCACTCCATAGGGCCTGGGTTTGATTCTTGGTCTTAGCAACATTTAAACTAGAAAAGTTTTTTTATAACAGCGCGCGCCCCTCCGCAGGCAATGGCAAATCTTAGAGTGTATTTATGCCTTGCAAAAGGTTCCCATAAAAACCATTCGCCATTTGGATGCGGCATAAAATTGAGGGTTCCTCCATTTGTGCTCGGCCTAAGCAAAAGTGTGAGCGCTAAAATATTTTTATTACTAAACCGTATTTTTTCTAGTAGAAATAAGTTTATATATCACAAATTTCTCACCTACAACTTATAAATATTTATATTTAGTATTGGATTTTATAAATAAATTTACGACGAAGACTGAAGGCTGGTTCTAAGGCCACTATATGTAGATTATCTGCTGATTTGTAGGTTTAATACTTATCTTTATTAAATAAACTCCCCGTTGACTTTGTTTTGTCTGACATTCGGTTAAAGTAAATATTAAAAAGTAAATTAAAATAACAGACTGTGTGGATATGTGGCGCCGTTGTTAAAGCTTAAGTTCAAAAATATTTTATGGATCTAAAACAGAAAAAAAAACAAAAATTGGGCGCCCACATTTATATTGAGTTATTTCGATTCTCTTGTTTTTGATGCGCGTCTTGATGTTGTCACACAAAATGTAGTTTAGTTGTTTACGCTATTTTTCGTAGCAGAGTACCAAAAAATACTGCCAAACATTTTCTTTTGGCTTTCGATGTTATCGGGACCTGATTTCTATTGCTAGTTCGCATACATCTCAGACCAAGTGACTAGCTAATAGAGAACTCAGAGGAGAAACATTGGTAACTACGACCTTAATCGTCTTTTTGTATTCTGGTGAGAAGATGCTATGTCAACGAATTCCTAATGTAAAAGCTTCGACTGTGGATATCCTCATATCTGTAAACAAAGCCATCATTTTTCTTTAGAATGCAGCGGATTAAATGGCCAGTCAGTAACCGGAGCCCAACTCTGTTAGACTTATTTACCACCTACCGCAATTAATATTATTATTTTTAATTTTATTACTCATCACTTTAATAGCCTTACTAATATTTAATTGAAGAAGTTCAAGCACCTCTAAATAGCAAATAGGCTTTACCATCGCCCACACTAGCAACCACTTAATACCGCAAAGTAATTTTTAAATAAATAGCGGAAAAACGTCAAATTATGCTAATAGACAAAAAATTTGCAAGACTTAAAAAAAAACCGATATCGACATTCAAATAGCAACTCAGTCAGTGAGTAAAATAGGCGAAATGAAAGAGAAAAAAAACAGAAAATTTCCTTTCGTACAAAAATGGGCTACAGAGATCTCTCGAACTATTTTTTTTTTTTTTTTGGCAAAGACAGACGGCAAACTACTAGCAAACATTACGGCAAGCGCGTAACAAATAATGCGACCCCAATGCCAACGCCCTCAAATCTAAATTCAGAGATGGAAACTGTAAAGGGACAGCAGCATAATGAAGGAGGTATCGTAGCGGTGAAGTGCGATAGCAAGTGTAGATAGCAGTCGTGGCGGAGGCAGGCTCGAAATTTAAAAAAAAAAAAATTGAATATTTTGTGCGCGGCACAGCAAAGGAGAAGCAGACCTCTGCCAGAAAGTAAGTAATGCCATTTATGTATTTGTTGGTTACCGCCGAAATGTTGCTCCAAGTTGCTACCGGACTGCTTACAATTATTGCCCTATCCTGGCCTGTCACACAAACTGCGTTATCGGAGAAAAACGTCACAGTTGAGCCTTTGGCCGTAAATCGATGCTGAAAAATGCTTGAAAACGCATTTTAAAGCAAACTCTAAGACAAATAAAGCACATTGATGACGGTTAGGGAAGCAGCAATGGTGTTGGCAAGTCGACATGTCTACAGCATCCGCGCCAGTTGGAGCCCAATTGCAGTAAATTGTCAAACGATCGAACCCAGCGCTCCGACTTGTTGTCCGCCCTCCTACCCCCTTAGGCACACATTTTTACGCACTTCCGTCGAATATCGAAGTCAACCGCAAAACCTGGCTGATGCAGTAAACTTACGTACATACATATGTATATAGGCACTTAATACCCACATAACCAAATGTGAAGTTTTTACCGCTATTACACTGTAAGGATGCTAATTTTGGCTAGCAGAGTGTGAATATGTACACAATTTTTTTAGATTGGGTCTTTTTCGAAAGATATTTTCGTTTTAAGTTTCAATTAGGAATGAAATAAATTCTAACCTTAATACGGAAACTGTTGCGCATATGCCATGCAGTACGAGATCGGTCATGTACTGTATGGCGTATTATAGGTGAAGTCATAAAGGCAGATTATTTTCGTGCTGTTAAAATTGGGAATCTAATTTACGAAAGGTGGTTTGTGCTGATTGGCTTATCTAATTCATTCATTACTTACCATGACCTTATTTTTAGCAAGTTTGATTTTTAGTTAACTAATGTAGCGGAATTAAAAAAAAATGCTCTTCTATTGGAGGAATCATTGTTGGAATCTGGAAACTGTTGACGAGAAACCTAACTTTTTGCAGAATAATATGCTATAATTTTTTAATAAATATGTTCCTCTTCGCCGGGTCACTTCCCGATCCTGCTCTTGTCCATGGTTTAGTCAGGAAGTGAAATCGGCTATTAAAATCGCAATATTTTGTGTGGAATATGGAAAAGAAAGTCATTTGATGGAGCTTGGAATGCCTATAGAAGTGCTCGCAATAAGGCTTCTATTTCAGTCCGCCAAGCAAAGATAAGATACTTTGGCAGTTGTGGTCAAATTTGAAACGGTTGGTGTGCGCTCCTTGCCAGCTGCCGATTTGCTAAATGAGTTCTTTCTATCCTAAAACTGTCTATCGGCTATTGGTGCATCGGTTCTAAGCAGCATATCTGCTAAGTTTTACTTGGCCAGCAAATTAAAATTCAATTCTGTTTTTGATGATATAGCTAAATGAATCCTTTGGATAAAATTGAATGCCGCGGGTGTAGACAACTCCCTGTTAAATTCATTACAACTATTTTACCAAACATATTTAGTATACTAATCAGCGATATATTTTCGAGATGTTCAAATGCCCGCACACATGCATTTGCAGACGATGTTCAACTGTATCTCTCCAACAGAATAGGTTTGGTCGAAGACCTTAGCTACAGGGTTAGTGAGGATTTTCACTACATATTTGAGTGGTCCAAGAAAAACCTACGTCATCTGAATGCGCAAAAGTCATACCAACTACCTATATTTAAGGAAAAAATTTAGCTTTCCGTGATTCTGTCATTGCATATTGGTACTCGTCCACTCAAACTAGCTAACAAAGTTACAAATCTCTGATTTGTCATTAACTCTAAGATAATTTTTGAGGATCATGTTAACAAAACTGTGAGCAAATATATTAGACTCTATGATGCGCTTCCTCTTGGATACCTGATGTAAGATTTTTGCTGCCTTGATTCGTCAGTTTCGTCAAACCTCTTGGACTTGTCGATGCACCTTTTTATGCTGATAATGGAGTATTTGGAAATCTAGCATGTCTTACTGGTTGCATTCGAGATTGCAGCTATGGCACCCTGTGTTGTACGAAAGACCCATTTTGATAGCATGTTCGCCAATGGGTTCAAGTCTCGCTATCATGGCTGTTAACCTAACTATATCTATTCTTGTCATCTTCACAGTTACTCAGAGCATTTAAAAGTGACTCCTGTAGATCTGAAGTGCCCACAGAAAAGAAATTACTGGACTTTCGTATTCGAACTATCCGTAGTCGTGAGGCCATTTGAATGTAGCCTTATTTTATGTTATTAAAATCTTCGCGTCGCATTCCTGCCTGTCAGTGTTTCAAGCTCACTTTACATCCTCTTGAAAAGGCCTCCTTTCTCCGTTTTCCAATGGCTGCAGACTTACTCATTTTGTTGGTTGGGTTACCTAAGGTAAATATGTTTCAGTTATGCAGACGTAAGAATCGTATACCACAGGCAGTTCATATAAAATATGGTTGCCCACCATCACTCCTCCGGATGTGGTATGAAGCGAGAAAGCATTGGAAAAATGGAAAATAAAAAAGAAGAGTTGAGCAATGGAGAGGAATACCGAGTATGTATGTAGATATGTAGCTGAAGGGTGCCATGTTAGCATATCTCAATCGATTTAGTGGCGTTCGATTGCTATTGAGCCACGCGTGTACAAGAACAAGAAGCACAACAGCGACACAACAACAATCGATGTATAGCATGAGAATGCTCTTTTAAATGCCGGCAAACAGAACAGCGTCAAGTAAATGAACGCTACGTTGCACAGTGGTACAGTCCCATATATTTTTTTGAAAAAAAAATTAGAAGAAATCGGCGTAGAACATAAATTTTCTACATGCAACATTTATGGGCATAAGTCAAGAAAAAAAAATTGAAAAATTGGCGTGATAGATTTATTTTAAAGCATACCTCCCATATAAATCTAACTTCAAAAATGCCTTAAAAGTACCATAAATGCCATTATTACTTTATAAGGTTACGTTAAAAGTCACAAATATGCGAAAATATTTTTCTTTTCAGAAATTTTTGTATAGCCAGAAGAGGGAGGAAGACCGACGGAACAAAGTTTTTGTTCATAAAAATTGTCAAAGTTAACATTTATAAAGTGTCATTCTTGTCTACTTATATTTATGAAAATATTTGGGCGATCGCCGTCTTAGTATAATAAAATTATGCTTTTGTTTTCTGTATAATTCTATAAATTTCTTACAAAGTTATAATGAATTTTCTGTGGGCAAATATCACTTTTTTTTGGCTAAACCATTAAAATATACAAATTTTGTATTAAAAAATTTGTATTTTTTTCCGCCGAAATACCACTGTGCGTTGTCGAGCGGGACTTGCGTTTATTGAATATTACACAGATACGCAGAAAACCAACGAAACAATTGCACACATCTGCAAATAGTTGTTTACTTTTAAGCCCTGTTGGTAAAATTTGAACTTGCTCAAAACGGAATGAGATTGTGCTTTGCATTGATGAAGCTCAAATGGAAGATTAGACCATTTTCGTCCAGATCCCTTACAAATTTCTTCATTAACCCCAGCTTTATGTGCAAGGGCGGAATAATATATATGTTTTTTGTTTTGAACCTAAGGCTCATTTTTGTAACAGCGGTCACCTCAGAGTTTATTTCTGCCATGAAAAAGCTTCTCACAAACTCCATTTGCTATTCGAAGGCGGCGTAAAACTTTAGGTCCCTCCATTTGTATAACAACATCAAGACGCACCACACCCCAAATTGGCGGAGAACCCCGGCCAAAAATATTATTATTACTAAAAGCTAATTTATTACTTAAATTTCTTTCACCAATTTCACAACTATCGCTCCTAGACCAATTTTGTTGCTTGATTGGCTCGACTGTCCCAAAAACAGTTAAAGAAAATTTATTTTCTATAACCACTTTTCTGACCCAACCAAAAATTAACGCAATCGAAACAGATTTCTCAGTTCTTCCATACATACATACATATATAGAGTGAGCAATGCGAATAGAAACTTGTATACTGGCATTATGTAAAATTACAGCTTTGAAAATTCTTGTATTGCTGTCTATAAAGAGACGCTACCCACTTGCTATATTAAATATTTTATCATTTCATCTCGAGAAACTTTAGAAAAACTTCTTCTTGCCTTAAGAGTTTGGCCGATTTTGGCCGAGTCCAACAGAGTACGCCAGTCCTTTCTCTTCTATTCCAATTTACGACAATTACACAGCGCCACAAAAAAAAAGGCATGTGCCAAAAAACATGCCGGGTATTATGGGACAGGCACTTTTTTTTGAGGTTAGAAAAAAGCATGACATGATAAAGCAAAACGGGCTTCATATTCGTGTTAAGGGCACAAAACACAGGAGGGTAGGAGGGAAGTAGGCACCGAACATAAGAGTTCTTGATGAAAACTGTCATTGAAAAAGTCACTATGAAGGAAATGTCCTAAAACTAAGTGGTACATACCACTCGATTTCTTTTTTCACCGAGAATTCAATTTCAGAATAATTTTTTTTTTTTAAGTTTATGCAAAATAAAAATAAAAAAACAATTATTTTTCATATTTACTGCTCTATTCTGTATCACTGACAAATTCTTGTTACAGTTTTTATTACGAAAAAATATATGAAAATATTTAAATTTGTCATTAAAAAAAGTTTTGTCACCGATACAGAGTTGGGCTATTATTTTATAAATCCAAAATAACAATTATCTTTGATTTTTATATTATATTTAGTAGAAAACAGTTATTGAGGACTTTTATTTACAAAGTCATCAATAAAAGCAGCCACTGACTTTTATCTTTTGAGTCATACATATAAAAGTCATTATCATTTTTTTTTTCAGTTAAGAAGTTGTTGGAGAACAAAAATTTACTACGACTTATACAAACGACTTTTATAATTGACATTTGAAACAAAAGTCACTGACTGATTTTTATCGATGACTTTTATAAGTAAAAGTCTTCAATAACTGTTATCTAAGACGTATAATACAAAAATCAAAAATAACTGTTATTTTGAATTTATAAAGTAAAAATCAGTAATAACTGTTATTTAAGGATTAATTAAATAAAAGTCAAAAACAATTCTTAAAGAGCGATTTTTATAATAAAAGTTGTAACCTGGTCAAAAGTACATGACACTTTTTTTTGTGGGGCTGTGTTATTAGTTAAAAAAAAAATTCTAAATTTATGTCTTACCACTGCATACATTTGTTTGTCCTGCCGGGGCTACAGATTTCATGAGCTTGTTATTGCCACACGCTGTAGCATTATTTTGTGCTGATGCTGCTACGACCATGGCTTGGCAAATCGTATGACATAAAGTTACGCTCCACTCGAGGACACAGCTGCCGGTTTTAAAATTTCAATTCTTTTACTCAGTGTGTGCGCACCATATGTAACCGCCTACAAATGTAAGCAAATATAAACAATTGTACTATACACGACACACCATTGTAGAG
>NW_016170248.1:0-16095 GCF_001687245.7 Rhagoletis zephyria
AGCTGCAGAAAACCAATTTATGTGAACAAAAAAACTATCGAAAGCTTGTGAATACCGGCTACAATCGAAAGCGCTCCAGTATGATGCAGCACGTAGCTTTTTTGGAGCTTTCATTGCCCCAAAAAGCTTTCGTGGCTTTTTTTTTCAATAAAATAATAAAAACAAAAATGTATATTTTAGATTTACGACTTATTTTAGAAAACATGCAATGTGCATAATAATTCTTAATTACATAATTTGTTTAAAATATTGCGTAAGCTCCGAAAAACAAGGATAACAAAAAAAATATCATGTCTAAAAAATAATAAATAAATATTAAACATATCACGAATTAAACGAAAAAGCTACTTTAATATAAAGTTACGCCAGCAAGAAAGTACATAATTTTTTTTTCAGATAAAAATAAAACTAAAATACAATAAAAAATGTGAAACAGAAAATGTGAAAAAATTAAAGAAAACTTTATATATTAAATAGATGTGCGCGCACTAAAGTAATGCTTTGTAATTTTATATATATAAACGAAATATTAAATTTTTATAAAGTATGTATTCATGTAAGCGATTTTTTTTGTAAATTTAAATTCCATGCTTTCTATTGAAATTATTTAGCAGCAACAGAAGCAGTACTATAAATGCTTAAAATATAACTTGAATTTATTTAAAAAAAAAAGCAATATACATATACACGCATAGCAGGTTTAAGTTTTTACAGTCAGAACATTTCGAATGTAAAAAAAAAACTTAATTCAAAATCTTAAATTAATTTCAAATACTTTTTCAAATTCGCCACATATAATTTTGTATTAAATTTTTGTCTAAGCTTTTAGTCTAACTTTCAAAAAAAGTGTTTTACAAAACGTTTTGCTTCGATGTACACTTCCACTTTCACCTTCACTTTAATCTGTATATTTTGTACTTTCAAACAGCAAACTTTTTAAATTATGTATGCAAAGCAATTATAGTTTAAGTTGCAATTTATGATTTAGTTTATAAGTTTTATTTCTGTTTTTTCGTTTCAATAAAAATTATGTATTTTCATATAATGATTTTACGAAAATTTTGCTGTTGTTTTTTTCGTATTATTTTTGGTTTCTACGGCAGAAGACTTCGGAACACTCAGATCAACCGACTTGCGCTGCTACAATTTTTTTTTGTGAAATATTTTAGGCTTCATATCGCGAGTTTTCAAATTATCTCCACGAAGGCATTTTTGGAAAGTATTTATTCAACATTAGTCCTGCGAAACATCAGTGGATGGATGGGAAGTCTTTTAAAGGGACTGTAAAACTGTGGATACAAAAATTTTACTATGAATGAGAGATGGTAGTTCACAGTTAGTTCTATACTCCGATGATCCAGCCATTTTCATTTGAAGAGGATATCTGAACTCGATTGGTGGAATACTCAAGAAAACATTAAAAATAATCTATAAGATGAAACTGGATAAAAATTCCGATGGACAGTACTCCATAGATTGAGTCGCCAAGAACTCAACTAATAATAGCGCGCTTAGACTGAAAGGCAAGAGGAAAGAGCTTAAGCTTCATTGTCTCTAAAAATACCTAGTTTGAAGAAAATACCTTGTGGCATTATAGAAAAGCATGAATGGAGAAAATAAGTTCAATTCGAGCTACACAAATCTAATTTCTCTACAACTGGCTTAGAAAAACAAGGGGGCCATGGAAGCCGCTGTGTTTTGTTGGGAACTTGAACAATCTAAATGCCTACTCCCAGTTCATAATTTTCCACTTCTGTTTTGGCGTTACAATCGTTTGTCAACTTTCAGAAAAGTAATTTGACCCGACAGACCAAACAGCCGATTCGAAATCTCCTGTGAAATTTTTCATTGGCGGTGAGGCAGCAATCACAGTCCTGACCAACTGCAATATGTACAGCTATGCCGAACTCAAACTCTGTACGAATTAGCATCGCGAGGGCTGGACAGTCTAATAGAAAGTGTTAAAATAATTCCACCTCATCTTCCTCTTGATAACTGATACAATAGTCCTGCGGCGTGAATACCAATCGCACAATGGCATTTCAGAACATCCACCTCTAGCTACAGCTGTAGCTACTTCGACCGCCCCCGATTCATCCGCGGCAATTACGCATATCCTAGTGTTGGCCCAGCGTTCGCTGAGCTTACATGAAACCCAACCGTTCCAGAGTGTACCGCTGGAGAACCTGGTGATGACATAACAATGGTGCCTTTCCTTTCCAAATCTTCATCCACTCAATTTGTGACCATAAACCCTTATTAGTTAGTACTTCGACGTGATTGGTAAAAGTCAGACACTCCCTTACCGATTTCGAGCTCACTATTATAGCGTTCAAGGCCCTGATGGTCTGACTATCCGGGTGTACGCTAACCTCCCTAACTGACATAACACCCTTTAGCAGTGAGTCTACCTCTTCCCTGATGGCAGCTATTTCCGCCTGTCAAGACACTACAGAAGTCCGGAAGCTTGAACATAGGTTTGATGAAGAGTTTCCAACCCTGCGTTGAATAAGTTTACCGCTTCCTTATTCCAGGAACCAGTAACCAAATCCTGCCTTGAGGGAACGTAGGTATAGAAGGAGCTGCTGGGGGCATTTCGGGGTCGCAGTAATCTGTCTGTTTAGGGACGAAGTCATTGTCCTTCATAACCACAAAGTGTCCAGCTTTCGAGCCAGTTAACCACCCGATTTCTAGGAGCCTTATAGCACATTGTGCTGCGACAATTGTGCCTGCGAAATGTCATATGCGAAATGTTCAACATGACGTTAAGCGCCAGTGAAGGTCCCTTAACCAAACGTGCCACATCATCTGCACAGGCAATCACCCGACAGCCCACTTTTTCCAGTTCCTCGAGAAGAAGATACATTGACAACTAATGCCGGCACCATGCGCACCAACTTGAAAAAAGGATGAGGTTATCAATTCGTCGGAGTATTTTTTTTTTTTATGTGTGTTACCGCATAACTTTAGACTATGTCAACCGATTTCGAAAATTCTTTTTTACAGGTAGTGTCTCAGAGTTGATCCCATACTAATCTGCTTTAGACCCGATCATTGAATCATGAAAAAATAACGGTACTCCTAAATTTTTGTATGAGAGTTAAAGTCGGTTTTGTTTTTTGCTTAAAAATTACTTGTTATTTTAAACTTTTTGTTTTAGCTTTTGGGATATTTTGACCTCTTGTTGCAGTGTTGGCGAAATCCGTATTGCTTTTCTTTGTGACCAGCACTTAAAATTTCCGATTTTCTTCGGCGAATTAGATGAGATTAGCTTGGCTAAGATCCTGGTTGAAACCTCATATAGAGCAGAGCAAGGAAATGGTATCAGCTCCTACTCACTTTATTCTTGCGGAAAAGTATTTTTTCCACACTATTTCTTCCCTTGTCGATATCGTTTATATCTACTTTCTCGCAATCCATTTAAATACCGTTCATCTCATTTGTGTTTAACTTTAGCTTTTGCGATAGCTTCGCTACAATATTAAATGCGCAAATTTTTTAATACTTACTTACTTATTATTATTGTATTTTTTTTTGTGAAGTCCTAGTTAATTTATAGGGTATACAAGGACTCTGATATATTTTCAACAGGAAAACATATATTTTAGAACAAAGTTTTTATGGAAAACAAATTTAGTTTCGGTCTGCATAGTATTTATGTATGTAAATATAATAATAAAAAAAAATAGTTTGAATGGAGAAAAGCTAAAAGAAAAAAGTACTGCATCAGAAACGAAAACGATCATAAATGTACCACCTTTTTTTACTTAAACTCATGATAGGATAAAATACTTACATATAATAGCCTTTTAAGATCTGAAAACTTAATAGCTTACCAATAAAATCGTTCTAGGAACACAGTAAAGAGCTAAATACATAAATAATTTTAGANCTTTCGAAATAACTTTTTTTTACTTAAGTCGCAAATATAAATATGACAACCCTGTGAAAAATGCAAAACCAAAACTTTAAACTCAGCAAATCAAACCTCCAACACTGCTTTAAGAATATCAACTCCAAGTCTATACATATATATTTTTAAATAAATAGTTTTAAAGTAATACGACTAACTAAATAATAAAGACTTAAAATTACAAAATATAGTAAAGTGGAAAAAGTAATTTAAGGTGGCGATTTTCAAACGGATTCAAATTCCTTAGTTCATCTTGAGCGAGCAATGAAAAAGATTTATGGTTTAACGAAACATTCATAAGGCAAACCTAGTATAAGAGATATGAATGAGCTTTTCATTACAAGCGAAAACTTGTCGACAATTAAATAAGCAATTTCGAAAGCTTACTTAGCTCAGTTTATACACATAAATATGACTGTCTTTAATTCATACTACAAAAGTAAATTGTAGCTGAAAACGCAACAACACATAAAAAGCGAAAGTCTTGCTGGTCTTTTCGTGAGCAACCTAAGTTCTAATACGTATATTTTCACTTAATCATATCTTAAAAAAAGCTTTAAGTATTTCAAGCTTTTTAAAAAATGTTTGAAAGCTTGCAAAAGCTACGTGAAAGCTCATAAAGAATATGTAAAAGCTTACTAAGTCCACGTGAAGTCTCATTAAGTCTATGTGAAAGCTCAAGTTTTAAAATCACATTTTTTCATTGGCATCGAAAAGACACTTAATTGAATCTTCATTGCACAATCTCGTCACTTTTACATACATATGTCCCATACGTGTCTATGTAAATACTACATAATTAGGAAGAATCATATTTGAATAAAATCTTTGACAATATTGAAGTATTAAAAATGTTTGCATGTATACATACATAAAAGAAGTTAGAGTAAAATTCATTGAAATGTAAACTAGCATAATAAAGAAAAGGAAAATTCATTGTAGTAAGATCATTATGAGTTAATGGAAGAACATGTGAATTTGTTTTATGACCAAATAAATAACATATCCAATATCCTAAAGGTACACTTCCTATAGCTCTTACATACATATCGCACGTTTAATAATATAGATAATAATATAATTCAAAATTTACGTTTTTGAAGATTTCATCATGCATTTAATTAGCTTTATAAGTATCTAACGGGTGATTTTTTTGAGGTTAGGATTTTCATGCATTACAATTTGCTCAGTCTGACAGATAACCAAACTTCCCAATATGGCGGAGATCTTTCCATCTGTTATTTTGTATACCAACTGTATGAATTGATAAAACTTTGATTGCGTTTTCCCACAAAATTTAAAATTTGAAATACTTCGTTATATTATTAAACGTGCGATATATACAGAAATAATAAAAAAAAAACATACATATGTATGTGGGGCGTTCCATACCAAAATGGACGGGTTCACACTTCAAGTGTTTGATTTGTTTCAAATTTTTAGGATAGATGGGCAAACTTAAATAATAGATAAATATACGAAATTTGAGCTAGATTAACAATTTTTTAAAACTGTACAGCACAAAAACAAAAACAAATCGATTTAATGGATTTCCAAATATCTCGAGAACGGGCGAGGAAAATTTGTAAAAAAAGGCACGTACACATAACAAAATCTCTCTAAGAAAAGAAATATTTAAATTTTTTTTTTCTTGAAAAATGTTTTACATACAAATTTTTTGATAAAAAATTAGTTTTTGAAAATATGCCAACTTTAAAAGAATTTTTAAATCACAATTAGCTCTGAGTATTGCGCAATATTTGAGTATAGTTTACAGAGTGCACTCTACAATAATTTGAGTTATGAATTTTTTTTACACCGGAGTTGAGTAAAATGAGTGCATTAGAAATTTAAAATTTTTTCAATTGTTGTTTTTAGATTTTTTTTTTTGAGTATGCAGTTTTGTAGCCCTTAAATTCTAGTATATGTGGTTTTTTTTTGATTTTTTCCTTGCCCCGTTATCGAGATATTTGGAAAAAGATTATACCGATTAGTTTTTTTTTGTGCTGTAAATTTTATAAAAATGTATTAATCAAGCTCAAATTTCATAATTATTTATTATTTATGCATCAACCCAAAAATTTTAAACAAATCAAACCTTGAAGTGTGAACCCCGTCCATTTTGGTATGGAACACCCCCGGTACATGTTATCCAGAAAATTGAAAAAAAATCTTCAAAACTAGCGGGTTGTTAATGACAAACACGCAAAAGAAAATAAAATCAATCAAATATCGAATAAACGAATTTAGAAAAATTATGAAAAAGTTAATGAAAAAACACATCAATCCATACATATGCATTCATAATATTTAAACAAAACGTATCAACTATAAATTTATTAAAAAAAAAATTGTACTGGAATATGCAGCTGAAAGAAAGTTTTAACATTTTAGAATTCACATATCCAAAAAACTGAACAGTGTTTATAAGCTAAATAAAAAATTTAAAATTATTAAAATATGGACTAAAGCATTAAATAGTGGAAATTTGCATTAGAGTAAAAAAAAAACGAAAAACTGAACTTGTATGTGCGGCAACTATTTGTAAACCCTTAAATATACTTTCGGATTTAGCTCATTAAAAATATATATACATAATAGAATGACTACTGACTTAATGGAGCAACGATGAAATTTTTTTAGCAAATTTTTTAACATAAATGCAAAAATTTACTAATAGTAAGTTATGTTGCTGAGATTTTTTTACTAAAAAAATAAATATAATTGATAAATTGCATTAAAAATTAAGCCTAAGAAAAGGCCAACAGCTCTGCTTGACATTTATCCATAAATCCAATACCAAGATTGAACAATTTCATTCAAAAGCCACTATTCCTTTATATAGAACTGCCGAGTAACGAATGCATTGCCATAAGCCAATAAGCAATCACATCAGCTGTAAGAGTATTAAAGATTTACTAGGCAACTTTGCTTTTAACAAAATTAAAATTGTTCAAACTTCTTTATTAACCTTAAATTTATTTAGTTTATTTTTCATTAGGTTTTCCCTTATTTTACTCTTCTACGTAGTTATTCGCCTTGAGCATAAAAGCTCTGCTTTACGGTAGTAAAGGCTTTCAGCTTAATAAAGTCTTTAAAAAATAATATATAAAACTACAAAGCTTTTAGTTGTAACATCATACAAACTAGTGATGCACAGAACCTAGGAATCGAAATCGAAAAATCGGGTCCTTTAGAGAACTAAGCGATCCGAAACTTGATTCCAAACGAACCGAAAAATGGTTCCGAAAGAACCGAAACTCGATTCGAAAAGTATCGAGATACGGTTCGAGAAGAACCAGAACTCGATCCCAAAAGAACAGAAAAATTGTTCCGAAAGAACCGAAAAACAACTCCGGAAGGACCGAAACTCAATTTAAAGAGAACCGAAAAACGGTTCCGGACGACCCGAAACTCTATTCCCAAAGAACCCAAAAACGGTTCCAAAAGTGCCGAAAAATGATCTCAGAATCACAGGATGTATAAGGTTTACTTCAGTTTCAAAAAAATATTAATGAGATTCAACATACAGTGACTACGTGTTGCTCTTTTTGTTGTTTTTATTTTTTGAAGTGCAAGATTCATCCGGTTAAAAAATTGCTGCGAAAGGTCTTCCGCATTTTATTTCATAAGAAATTAANTCTCAGCGATAAATTGCATGTTCTAAAAATTCAGATTTAAAAGTTGAATTTTTGATGAAAATTTTTGAATTTTCCTAAATTTTGTATAAAGTTTTAAACTGTTTTTTTTTTTGTTTTTTTGGTTTGCTATTTGGTGGACAATATTTTTATAGACAAAAAAAAAATTACCTCGAAAAACATTATGGATAATATTTAAAAAAAAATCATTAGTTAGAGTCACTGTAAGTAAATATCCAAAATCTTTAAAAAGTCTTTTACCAGCATGCAATAACTACAAGTATGTCGTCACCTGAAATGCAAACAGACGTAACAAACATCGTCGCTGAAAGTCAAAAACTTGTAACTAAATAATAAATAATTAAAAATTCAGTGTTTGATTGATATGATGAATCATATCGAATTACAACTTCCACATCATTTAATAAAAAAAATAGAAGTTTTAAGTCAAAAGTTTTTCCAATTCAGCTACGATGTTGTTACGTCTTTTTGCATTTCAGGTGACGATGTTAATTTTGGATTCAAAAAAATAATATTAAAAATAATATATTAGTCATATCAGATATACAAAATTCTAAATGCAATGAAAATTAAAACCACTCAATTGTGAACGAAGAGGAAAAATTGATAAACACTAAATCGAAATCATATTAGTATAAATTATATTCGTAAAAAAAAGTCAACTCATATTTGTATGTTTGTTATGATACATAGAAAGACTATACATACATAAAGGACCATAGTAAATAGCTAAATCAGTAAATCCTAAACATACATACATATACATAAGTATAACTTATATGAAAGTTGATGAAAATTTTTTTTGAAAAATTTTGAAAGCAGATCAGAACTTGAAAATAACTGTGTATTTCAAGGAGTTGCCTCTATCCGCACTGTCCCTTAGTTAAATTTCCTACGTAAATAATGTACTTAAATAAGTAAATAATGTCGGTAAATATCTATATTGCCTACCTAATAATGTATAACTGTAAGTATGTAGCGCATTTAATTAGTGATTTCTATGAAATACTAAGTAAGTAGATATTGGCTATACAGCGAACTTGATTGCTAGACAGCTCTATATTTATTGTGTGTATGAAATTAGTTAAAAATAAGTTTAATAACTCGAGAAAAAAAGGCGAGAAAAATTAAGTTGAATTACAAAATTTAAACATAAATTGGAAAAATGCTGCCAATCACAAAGTAAAGCTACCTACATACATACACCCATGTCTGTGGATGTGTTTTCCAACAAACGAACTCAAATATGGAGTGCGAGTGAATAATCTTAGCAAAAGATAAAAAGCTTTATATAACCAATCACTATGCATGCCTATGTACATATGTATGTGTGTGTCTACGCATTTAAAAATGCAAAATTCTAATTTCACTTACACCTAAACTATAGATTGATTTTCTAAAAATATTTGTTGAAAATACATTTATGCACTTAAGTAGGAATATTTTGAAAAGCAAACGTATGTATGTAAATTTATGCATACAAATAGCTAATATGTATATCTACTTGAACTATAAATATGTACTATATATGTATGAACATTATAAATTGTACCTATCTTTTGATACCAAAACAAATTACAAATTAAACGACGATAAACAAACAAACAAAAAATTAAAAAACAACAACAACAAGGAAAACACGTACATACAGATAACACCATACAAACATACATACATATGATAACAGTGCAAAAATACATATACACATATACATACATACATATGAACAGCAAATGCTGGAAAACCTTATCGCATGCAGTATAAGAAAGAAAAAATCATTTATTTGAAAAATACTACATATTTATCAATTTTAGAATCAATTAATTTACAATTTCGCGACTCCACTGTCACGCACACATTTCCACGCTATCTACATATGTACATGTATTTGTATGCTACAAAACGAGAAATGTCGGTAATAAGCCAAAATATTGGAAACTCAAAAATTGAAAAAGCAATTCATTCATCCCTTGGAAAAGTTTTTGGAGTTCTACTCATTTCTTTTTTTTTTTGGAAATATTTTCACAAATCTAATAAACGTGCATACAATTTGCGAGTACATAACCTAACATATTAGAGTCAAAACATACCATTACATAATATAGGAGTATGTATTAAAAAAATATCTAAAAAAAATATTAAAAATCATTATTAATTAAATATTATCAAAATTATATTATACACTAGAGCATATACATTTATAAAATTATACATACATTCATAACGCGATATATTATTATACTAGATATTTATATATACATACATACATACATACATACATACATACATATAAATACCTAGCTTAACATATTCACATTACATATATAAATATATCATATGATAGCAAGAAATTAGTACATATACAAATACATAATTAAATACATACTTATGTAATTAGATAAACGAAAATGTGTCGTTCAAAACTGTCTTCAACTGATAATGGTTATAAATCTACATACACACATACATACATACTAACATACTAGCTATGGCAAGGAGACTATGTAGAATCATACACTTACATATATGTACGTTAATACAATAAAACAAAATACATACATAAATACTAACGAAATAAAAAAAGACGTTAAATTAAATATTGAAAATTTATATATTTTTGATGTTTTTAAACGGAACAAAGTAAGTACTTTTAGTGGCTGATATGCCTGCACTCCTACGAAGCAATGTCAGTTGCTTATTATTTACTAGAAAATACAAAAGCTGCAAGCGTTGAAAAGCAAAAATGGTTCGTAAAGTAAAAATTCTTAGTTTAGAATTTGAAATCCCCGTCGGAGCAAGAGGCACCGAAGAATTTTCTTTGGTAATAAATTCTGTCAACTCAAATTTATTATCTATTCTGATGTGACTTCACTTGATAAACTGAACTTGTCTAAATTCGATTGGTTAGAAATCGAAAATTTTGAAATGCTGCTGATTGAGTTCCAGTGTAATTCAATATGGACTAAAAACTTTGTCGAAACAAGGAACGACTTGGAATCAATAGAATAAGATATACCATAGTCAATTTGGTCGAAAATGCTAATACTAAAATTCTAGAAACTTCGAATTCAATTCTTTTAAAAAATTTTATACGATTTATAGCTGAAATGCAATGCCGGCGAACGGCGAGCTCACCACAGCGAAATTCGCGCTGTCAAAATTAGAACACCCACAAGTATATGAAATTGAACACTGGAAAAGCGAATGCGAAGTTCGCTCGGGGGCGTTTCATGGCGATAGATTTATNTCTTTTTTGCTTTCAAAGTCTTAGAGAAAACAAAATAAACATGAATTATTTTGGTTGCTTGAAACATATAGTTTTGTATTCGTTAAATCTGGCTTGAAATAAAATAATTTAAACTAATCTCTCTTTGTTTTACATTTATATTTGTTATCATTTCGTCATTTCTAAAAAAGGTATATTTTTTCTAAATATGGTCACCCAAATTATACAGGTGACCAAATGGTATCAGCTGTTTTCGCTACCGCTCTAATTCTGTTTAAGTAGGCGAAATAGCTAGGCAAACGGTGAACGACAGCATCGCACGATTCGGCGATGTGTGCCGTTCGCCGATATTGTATTACAAGCATTATGTATCAATTAATGTCTCCAAGAACGGCGATAAGTCATGATTTATTGTTGGCACTTAAATATTACTATTTAAATATTGGGGATATTTCTGCATCACAAAGCAAATGGCGATATGTTCGAAGTATGTATTTTGAATCACAATTAAAACATAAAATAAATGAGTAAAAATTTCACACTTACTGAAGTTCACTGAACTTAACAAGAATATCTACATTGTTAAAATAACACCCGAGTATGTAAAACCTACTGTCTTGGGAATGAGAATACACCATCCCCTGAACCAGGCCGATTTATCTATTAATTTTGTTTTATCTACTTTTTTTACTTTCAGTATTATTTCATGTTATTTACTTTTTAATATTAGATAGTTAAAATTTTTGGAGTTTAATTTTGTTAAAAAGTCTACAACTAAAATAACATTTAAAAAATAATAAAATCAATAATTGAATAAATTTTAAAATATAAAATGAAAATTCTACTGGCTGTCGGGCTGGAACCCATAACCTCGCGGCTCGTCAATGCGCATTACTGCCATCTGTCAGGGTACAATTTTAATCAGGTCAACTGCGCCATTAAGTCAGATCAAAGTTGCCACCTATATATGCTTTTACTGACATCATACCTGTTGCTGGCAGGACTAGATTTCCACGTTTGGATAAATGGTTTGCAAACCTTCAGCTCTTAGCCATTCCAATAAACTGATAGAACTCTTCCAATCCTCATTTTTTATACTGCACCCGGCACGAAAGTGGAGACATTCTTCTGAAAAATTTTATTCTAGGTTAGGTAAGGTTGGGAAGACGGGTACAAATGAATCGTATTGCCACTCAGAGGCAGATTTGCCCATTGTGAATGCCCTCTGTGAGTGCCAGGAGGGGCATATCCTTCTAAGGTTAATCGATAATCTCAGTAAAAGGCTGTCAAACCCTTTACTATCCCTGAGGAAACTGTGGATGTTCGATATTTTCACCTCCGCTATCCCAAATGCTTGAGACGCCTTTAGTAGAGAGCTGGGCAGTGGCATAATAAGTGGTGAATCGATTCCTGGACACCCTCATCCCGACAACTTATGCAGAGGGAACTTGCTGGTATACGCCAAGTAATGGAGCATTGGTGCTATAGCACAGTGCCCTATGATGATACGGTAAGAGCCCTAACTGCAGATTTGTTTAGTGTCAATAGTGCAGAGATCTTGAGACCTCACAGTCGTTCCGATTGATCAAAGGTCATTGTGATTTGTTCTTCAATCCCCCTTAGCAGAAAAGAAATCGGGGCAGTAGGGAGTTGTCCCCTTCTCTAATTTGCATTTCCGAACCGTAGTTAGTATGCTCCTACAATTTTAATTACCTTAGTCTAAGGGCCCCTTTTGCGACTTCCCCCGTTACAAATACTTGTCTTGGCTCCAGGTAAAAGATCGTGATCAGCCTTTCTTGTGGCGCGCTTCTCACGGCGCTTGATACACCGAAACTTTCCACTTATTCTCAGGTTGCTATTTTTATCCAGTGCTTTCCACCAGACCAGCGATCCATAGGTTAAAATCTGTCAGATGACTGTGGTGTATATACCGTGAACAATATGCGTTGACCGCCTTCAGTTTTAGTACGCTGCTGGGCCCTTCTTTCTCTTTGCTCTACGCTGTGCCTCAACGTAAGTTTGGTGTCAAGGATAATACCTTAATATTTCGCCTCGGAGGAAAGCTTAAGACTAGCCCCATCCAGCTTTGGCAAAAGGAATTCCGGTTTTTTGTTTACTTGTGAACAAGATAAGTACGGGTTTAGAAGGGTTAACTCTTGGCCCATTTCGTTTTGCACAGTTGGAAACACTGCCCAGTGCCGATTCCATCAGCTCACTTATTGTTGGCTAGAATTTGCCGGAAATTAGTATAGCCAAGTCATCAGCGTAGGTAGCTATCTTCGTTCTCTTAAACTTTAAAGCTTTGTAACGGTTCATTTAGTACCAAGATCCACAGCAGGGGTGAAGAGCCCCTCCCTGCGGAGTTCCCCATGTATACTAAGTCTGTAGAAAAAATACTTGTACCAACCATATACATACCTTTTAAGGATTAAGTGTCGCTATATTGAGTTCACTTGTATTTACTTTGGTATATTCAGTATTTTTTTCATTTTGATTACCAGCCAAATATATCAGTAGGCTTTCTCCAAGCTAAAATCGAATACCACCACGGCTTTTGAATGCCCCAATCCCACCCAAATTAAGACCAAGCAATTGTCCTCCTATTATATACACAATGTACCTGTTTTATTTAAATATTTGTATGCATGTATGTATAAAAAATTAAGTTCGTAAAAAATCTTAAAACTTAGTGCTTAGAAAACAACAACACACACGCTTTCGAATCTAATTCTAATAATGTAATCATTATGCTAACATTGTAATCGTATTTGTTTGTGATTGGAAATACATAAGAGAGCAAAAAGGAGAAAGAGAGAGAGAGAGAGATATATAGTAAAAGGCATAACTGTATGTGTATGTAATTCTCGTATAAATGTACGTCCTTCCATCAATACTCAAATTAAAAATATGTATTTATTTATAAGTAATATACTGAATGAACCGTTAATAGCGATTATGATTGCGATTATGATATGGAATATTTAATATTACTTTTTTTTTGTGTGTGCCAGAGTAATAATTAAATGCCATGCCATAATAAAAGCAATTAAACGGATATGCAAAAATACAAATATTTATATATTCAAATATATATATATATGTGAGTATGTATGTATGTTTATATGAATTATCAAAGAAAAGAGGTAGCTGATAGATGCAAAGCGGAAAAATAACGTAATGTAATATTAGCAAAATCATTTCAAAGTAAATAGTCGCCTTGGACGATATCCAAAATGCTTTCAATGCCTGCCATTCGTCGAGCTTAGTGCGGATAATAGTTACCGTAATGCGGATCAGCAGCGAGCGGATAGCTAGCATAGGCAGAGCTATGTGCCAAAGCTGGATAGGCTGCAGCAAAATGTGGGCCAGCATGTGCAATGGGTAGGGGAGCGGGTGCTGGTGCTGGGACTGGTGCTGGTGCTGGGACTGGAATGTGGGCTGGAGCGATTGCTATTGGATAGGAAATGGCTGGTGCCTTCACGGCTACTGCTGGGCCGATGGGTGCGGGTGCTATGGGAGCTGGAACAGGGGCGTGGGCGACTTTGTAAGCAATGGGTTCCTTACGCACAACGGCATTGAAGCCATTATGCGGATCAGCGGTATAGTCCACAGTGCGCTTGGTGCCATCCGGATCAACAAGTGAATAGCTGCCCTTGACCACATCGCCATGACGCGTCTCATGTTGGCTCTTCGAATCGCCAGTGTAGCCATCTTGAATGTCATAGCCGAAAGAGTATTTTGGTGCTGGNCGGATAGCTAGCATAGGCAGAGCTATGTGCCAAAGCTGGATAGGCTGCAGCAAAATGTGGGCCAGCATGTGCAATGGGTAGGGGAGCGGGTGCTGGTGCTGGTACTGGTGCTGGTGCTGGGACTGGAATGTGGGCTGGAGCGATTGCTATTGGATAGGAAATGGCTGGTGCCTTCACGGCTACTGCTGGGCCGATGGGTGCGGGTGCTATGGGAGCGGGAGCAGGGGCGTGGGCGACTTTGTAAGCAATGGGTTCCTTACGCACTACGGCATTGAAGCCATTATGCGGATCAGCGGTATAGTCTACAGTGCGCTTGGTGCCATCCGGATCAACAAGTGAATAGCTGCCCTTGACCACATCGCCATGACGCGTCTCATGTTGGCTCTTTGAATCGCCAGTGTAGCCATCTTGAATGTCATAGCCGAAAGAGTATTTTGGTGCTGGATCATAGGGTTCAGGGGCAGCCGGTGCTGGTGCTGGTGCTGAACGGATAAGGAACGAAGAAAATGGTATTCGCTTTTTGCGTTCAGATACCACTTTATATGAAACTGAATAGTAGCTTACCTGGTGCTACATATGGCCCTGGAAGAGGTGCATGAGGTACTGCATAGGGTGCATAGTGTAGCGGTCCAGCGCCGTGTGGTCCATAATGTGCGGCATACGGGCCAATGACACCACAATGGGTTAAAGCAAATGTTGCTGTTATAAAGAGTATCTGAAAATAAAGAAGGTTACATACTAAGTTTACTTAAAGTTGAAAGTAAGTATTGGAAGACAAACATAGAGATATGCCTGCTTGGGCATTTTTTTCCGAATTAAAAGCTCAAGGCATAGTTACACATAGTAGTTCCGAGAAAAAGTTATTAGCTCAGTTGCACCGAAAATATTTTGAGCTATTACCTACTGATGGGTTAATTTAAGTTAAGTGGCAGCCCAAAGAGGGACTCACTTAGCTATTCAAATTACAAACGTGTGAAGTTAGGAACATGTTTGGGTGCTCAAAATAAAATGTAAGCCGAGGTGTTTAAACCTTTTTCTAGTGAAAACCAAGCCGCTAAGGAGGAAGTACTGAGCTAATTTCACCTCGTCCTGCAGACAGCAGCGACAGTAGAGACACGTAATGATACTAAATCGCATCGCACGGGTTATCAAAGACCGTTGTACGATCATTACATCTGCAAGAATTCAAAGACGGCGTTTACCCCTAGAAAATCTTAGTCAACCACTGGCCAAAAATACTTCGCAACTTTACATGCCAAGGCATTTGTAAAGCGATGGCTGAGCCGACCGTAAGGCCATGTAACCAAGAGTGATCCGAAAGTTGCAAAAAAACTTCCATGCGCTCCCTCATCGTGGAGATGACTACAAGGGTACCGTATGTAGCCAATTAGACAGCTCTTCAATATCCGGCATTCTCACTGTATCCAGGAACCCAAAACAACTGGCATGTAAAAAACCCTTAGGCAGGTGCGATCGTGCAATGAGCGATCCAAGGGCCTTGAGTACCGTTCTAATCCGTAATATACTGGTGCGTAGCCATTTGGCTGT